>NC_091200.1:35368691-35461533 GCF_040958095.1 Procambarus clarkii
GAAGGGAACACAGAGCATTCAGGGAAAACTTGCCATTTAACTCTGAATACGTAAGAGTGTTCGCTTCTCCTACCACCCCCCTTTTTTTATGGTGTATACTTTATTATGCAAGGTTATACAGTTACATATCTGATTTTATACAAAAAATTGAAATTAAGAGGACACAAAAAAAGTTCGCTTCCTAGACGCTGTAGATTTCCTCGAACTCCTCCGACGCCAGGCATGAACCAAGGACGCAGCGAGCATTCCCCCTCTGGATCGCGACACTGAGGCGCTGAAAGAGAAAACTTGCTGCTCTAGGGTCTCTTGTGGTGTCAATGAGCTTGGAACCAGGATCCTTAAGAAACCTTCTTGCACTCTCTTCCCATGGGCCTAGGGTCTCAGACCCTATTGGAACGAAGTTGTACTGATGATCTAATTGCCTGGACTTGGCTGACTTGTCTCTTTCTCTGCGTGTCGCCGCGGCTCCTGCTGTGCCGGCAGAGAGGTTGATGTATGTGGTTGCCAGGGTGGATACACAAGTATAGTCCCATGCCAACTGTCTGCAACCCTTCCACGGTCGCAGTGTGATTCCGTCTGGTCGGCCGGCAAAGCTAACAGAGTCACGGTTCAGTAGGTTGCGGGGCTCTCTCTCCGCTGGACACTGAGCAGAGGCAAGGCTTCTTTTAATGATGTCATTGACATTGTCATATATATATATATATATATATATATATATATATATATATATATATATATATATATATATATATATATATATATATATATATATATATTTACCTATTAGTCAGAATGCAGTACTCGTCCTACTATGCAAGGCCTGATTTGCCTAGCAAGCAAAGTTTTCCTGAATTTAAATATTTTTCAATTTTTTTTGTTATGAAATGGTGAAGCTATCCATTTCATTATGTATGACTTAATTTTTTTTTACTTTGAATTAAAACTAACGTAGATATATGTCCGAACCTAACCAACCCTACCTACTCTAACCTAACCTATATTAAACTAACCTAGACTAACATAACTAAGTCAATAATTTATGTACTTAATATAATATAATAATAATATTTCAAGTAAACCAACTGAAAACAATATTTTGAAAATAAAGAAAATCACTCGGCCTATTAGGCATATCAAGCCTTGCATAGTAGGCCGAGAAGTGCGTGTTGTAGGCCGAGAAACCATGTTGTGACTCGTTATATATTGGTCGAGCACTTACACACTGCTCCGAATGGAGCAATATAAGTAGAGAGTTTGAAAGAATAACTCAGGTACTGGTGAACATGTTACTAGTGAGCAGTACATAGTAGTACAACATGAACATCATAACAGCATGAACAAGCCACGTGGAGCATGAACAACCCACAGGCGCGGCTCCAGACAATGGAAAAATTTACACCTCTATACATGTTAATCAAGGGGACAGGTCAACGGTCACCGAGTCACGAGGGGGTCAGAGCTGATGCCGTCATGATAATCTACTAGGATTAACTCTTCCACATCAAATTCAAACCCTCATGTTCAGCTAGGGAGCAGGAGATCATAGACGAGAACAGTAGAGTGGGTGAAGCCCAGTTGGACGGTGTGAGTGGACTCAGGGAGGGAACATCATCTCCAGGAGAACTGTGGAACACCATACGAATAAGTACTGCTCTCTTGAACTAAAGCACCTCATTCAGTACTTTGCCTCTCGTAGGAAATAGTTAGGGTAGATGTAACACCGTAAAGGTGTTTTGTTTAGTTTTATTTAATATATATATAGTTCATGAGTCACAGACCAGGATTTGAGAAGCGCCATTCTGTTGGCCTGAACTCACACCTCTAAGCGTTAATGACCTCAAGTTGACCTGAGGTCAGCTCATGCGAATTTCACCTTGCTTCTGCTAATCTGATAATTGTAGCCTGAAGATCTACAAACAAGCCGCCAGTTTTAGGTGTGGCTTGGTAGAGTGCCTGGGGCTATCTACTTGTGGGCGGAGTTTGCTACTAGGTTTCCCATTAAATACTGAGGGAGCTGTAGATTCGAGAGGATAAGACAGGAGAACAGCCAGCAGAGCAGAACAGAGGACAGCATAGGCAGGGAGGCTGTCAGCCGAAAGGGGCAGGACTGTCTCGGTCAACTACAGACCCTCCCCCGTCTCTCTATCCAGCTATAGGCAGACACTTGGTGAGTTGAACATGAAAGGTATTATATTGTAGGTTGGGTGTTGGTGGTGTTGTCGTTGATGATCCTTCTTCATGGACAACCCAACCCAAAACTCGGTAGAGTGCTTATACTTTACAAGATCACCCTAGGCGCTTCTGGCTCTTGGAGAGGGGCTCAACATCACACGCTTAGGGGATGCGGCTCCAATACTTAGCCTCGTTGTCACGTGCACACGCCCAATTGAGCCGCTGTGACTCCCCACTCTCTCCTTATGTGATATGATCTCCTCAATCTCCTTTGACTTATTAGTATTCCAGTTTACCCTACCTACAGCTGTGGTTCTTGGTTCTTTCTCTCTCTCTCCTTCTTTTCTACTTCCTTGGAAGCCTCACTAGGACAAGGGCAAACACCAGCAAATTTGAATACATTTACTGGACAAGGCACATACACAATACATACACACATATAATAATAATAATAATGAATCGTACACTCTATACTATTTCAGTCAGGTTGCACTCCAACACCATCAGAACTCTATCATCTGCTTATCAAGTGGTATCCTATCTCCTGATTCACCACCTAATACTACCAACCTCCCCAAGTATTTCAAGTCTTATAACACAATGTTGCACTATCAGCAAGAGAATATATATATATATATATCTACAAACATGTGCAAGAGAAATCAGCGTATGAATGCAATAACATAAATATTAGTATAAATGTTCCTAAATATACAACAATGATCAATCGATCACCCTATCAGTCCTAGAACACACATATGTATGTCTCTGTAGGTAATCCAGCCTACGACTGTAACCCTATACTTCAGTATAAGTACTCCTTGGCTCAAAAATGGCAAACAATCACTCACCTTTCACTGCGTCTTGCACGCTAATGACAACCAAACACTCTACCAACTCCCTACCAGTAATCAACCAGAACTTCCCTTCCACATCTGGAAGTTCACTACCCTGACATCTAAATGGTTCTTCCGGGTTTAACTACCAGGATCCTCGGCAGCTCTTCCAGGCTGCTACACCATGAAGTTTCCTCGAACAACTATGGTGCTTCACCCCTTCTACTACGGTCCTACACAGCTCTCCTGGCTGCTACACCATGAAGTCTTCCTTGATCAACAATGATGCTTCACCATTGGCATCACAGAAGCATGTGAAACTTCATTCCACTACTCCTCTTCTCACAGCTTGAGATCCTCTTCCTCACTGTAACACTGCTCTCCCACAAAGCTCAGTTCTTTCCACTGCCTTGGAGTCTCATCAACTACTCCCTCTGTGCTGGCTTTGAAGTTCTCAGCAACTTCTTTCTCAAAGAAAAACCTGCAACCCATTGACACGCCAATAAAAATGTTTCCTTATAAACACTTAGACGAAATAATCCACAAAATATGTTTGCATCCAACATCTATCTGCTCTCTACATACTGTGAGAGTGGACTCCCCCGTTTGGGCTGGTCCATGCTCCGCCCGGCCAGGCGGTCCACCTCACTCTGGGAGGGTCCTCCGCCGCCAGTCAGTCAGTTGGCTTCAGGTGGTCGACGGGAGAGGACGCGCTGCTCGTCCCTCCAGCTGTCTCTCTCATCTCCGTCCTCTAATTTTGGCTTCCTGCCTTACCAAAACATGCTAACTTATCAATAAACATTCGCTACTGTCGCTTGGCACACGACCAACTACAAGTAATCACTATAAACTGGCTTAAATCGTGCTTACCACAGATTTCTAGTCGAGGGCGCTCCACCCTCTGACAGAGTCTGATCAGGGCGCTCCAGCGGCCCACGATAATGTCTCTGGGCGGCTTAATAAACACTCCTCACCGTCCAGGACTTGAGACCACAACGTTCCCAGCTCGATTCCACAGCTGGCACGTCTGAAGACTTCCTTTCTCTTGGAGATATATCACTACGGGTTCCTTTCTGACAGGAGCTCACACAGCACAGCTTCCCCTCATGATGTCTGGTACTCAAGTGGGGTCAATGCCCTCCAGAAGCAAGCCTCACGCCTCCAGCAAATTATCCACATCTCATAACCAGTCATTTATGCAATTTCTTATTCACTGCCCATTATCTCAAATTGTTTATCAAATCCAACCAACTATTTTACATCTGTATGTTCACCTCTATATTTCCTAGACCTTCTAGTCAGGTAAGGCTTGATAGAATAATTCTCAAAGGGGAGACTCGTTTTTCGGCTGCCTGGGATCATAACACTTCCTCCCCCTTGTTTTTTGAGGATTATTCTAGTGGCTAGGCACGAGATAATGCATCAGCTACTACTTGTCTCGCCCTCTTATGTAAGTTATCACCCGGTCATACTCTTGGAGCAACAAAAACCATCTGGTTCACCACTGGTTTGCATGCTTCATTTTCCTCAGGAAAACTAGGGGATTATGGTCTGTATACACTGTTGCTGGGTGTCCTTTTCCACTCACATACACTTCAAAATGTTTCAATGCCATCACCAGGGCCAAAGTCTCTTTCTCGACCGTACTGTACGACCTCTGGTGCTTAACGAACTTCTTCGAGAAGAAGGACACGGGGCTGTAAATTCCATCTGCTGCGTCAGTACAGCTCCAGCCCCTATATCACTGGCATCTACAAATAACGTAACCGGCGCTCCAAAATCTGGCGACACTAGTACAGGCGCCTCGGTCAACAGTCTTTTGGTCTTTTAAAATGCGTCTTGTGCTGTTCCATTCCACTCGGACTTCTTGCTCTTTGATAGCAAACTCGTCATTGGAGCGGCTGTGGTGGAGAAATTTCCGCAAAACTTCCGGTAATGTGCAATCATACCGAGGTATCTCAACAATTCTTTTTTACTCCTGGGCACCGGGAAGTTGTCAATGGCCTCCACCTTTGTTCTTACCTGAGCAACCTTGCCTTGCCCTACTATATACCCAAGGTACTCCAGGCAGGGCTCTCCCAAACTCACTTTTTGCTAAGTTGATCGTCATGTTTAGTCTCCGTGGTGTAGTGGTAAGACACTCGCCTGCCGTTCCGCGAGCGCTATGTCATGGGTTCGTATCCTGGCCGGGGAGGATTTACTGGGCGCAATTCCTTAACTGTAGCCTCTGTTTAACGCAACAGTAAAATGTGTACTTGGATGAAAAAATGATTCTTCGCGGCAGGGGATCGTATTCCAGGGACCTGCCCGAAACGCTACGCGTACTAGTGGCTGTACAAGAATGTAACAACTCTTGTATATATCTCAAAAAAAAAAAATAATGTTGGTCTTCTCCAATCGATCAAAAAAATCTAAAAGTCGATCCACGTGATCCTTCCAGGAATCAGCGAACACTACAATATCATCGATGTACACTGCACATCCAGTCGCGCCTTGTAATACCCGATTCATTACTCGTTGGAAACAACTACCACTATTCTTCATTCCGAACGGCACCACTTTATATTGGTACAAGCCGTCGGGTGTCACGAACGCTGAGATCCTCTTGGCCTCCTCGGACAGGGGAATCTGGTAATATCCCTTCAGCAGGTCTATTTTCGAGACATACCGTGCACTCCCAATCCGATCTATGAGTGGTATCGGGAACAAGTCAGTGACTGTGACTGCATTCACTTTCCTATAATCGGTGCAGAACTGGTACGTGCCTTCACTCTTCTTCACAAGGAGGCATGGCGAACTCCAGTCACTGTTGCTAACCTCTGCCAAGTCGTTATCTAGCAGATACTTTACTTCTGCTCTCATCGCCGCTGCTTTCTCCTGGTAAACTCTGTAATGTGCTGCTTGATGGGGTCAACACTCCCTACATTTACTTCGTGCACCGTTCTGCAGTGTCTTCTGGGCACGTCCGTGAATAGCGACTTATTCCTCCATTGGATCTCCACTAGTTCCTGGCGTTGGACATCCTCCAAATGATCCAGACGCTCCCCTATCTTGGTTAGGCTGTCCTCCTTGGACGACTTCACTCCATCAGTCCACTCTACTTATTATTTCCACCCTCCGTTTCCTCGTCTTCTTCTCTTCACGTCCAGAGTCAGACATCCACTGTCTGTACCTCCTCTGTCGTCTTCACACCTCCATCTACTGCCATTATACTTCCGTCTCCTGTCATCATACTTCATTCCCTCGTCTTCACCGACGATCCTCCCTTTCGTCTCCTCATTTATCCGAGACCTCATCCTGTTTGACTTCCATCGAGTCCTCGGCTTTCTTCTATTCCTCCATGCTTGTATCATCCTCTTCTCACACTTATCATCTGTATACAACTCCTTTTCTTTTCCTTCAACTCATACATAATGAAATGGGTAGCTTTATCATTTCATAAGAAAAAATTAGAGAAAATATATTAATTCAGGAAAACTTGGCTTATTAGGCAAATCGGGCCTTGCATAGTAGGCAGAGAAGTGCATTCTGGCTACTAGGTACGACATATATATATATATATATATATATATATATATGTCGTACCTAGTAGCCAGAACTCACTTTTTGGCCTACTATTCAAGGCCCGATTTGCCTAATAAGCCAAGTTTTCCTGAATTATTATATTTTTTCTATTTTTTTCTTATGAAATGATAAAGCTGCCCATTTCATTATGTATGAGGTCAATTTTTTTATTGGAGTTAAAATTAACGTAGATATATGACCGAACCTAACCAACCCTACCTAACCTAACCTAACCTATCTTTATAGGTTAGGTTTGGTTAGGTAGCCGAAAAAGTTAGGTTAGGTTAGGTTAGGTAGGTTAGGTAGTCGAAAAACATTTAATTCATGAAAACTTGGCTTATTAGGCAAATCGGGCCTTGCATAGTAGGCTGAGAAGTACGTTCTGGCTACTAGGTACGACATATATATATATATATATATATATATATATGTATATATATACATATACATATATATATATATATATATATATATATATATATATATATATATATATATATATATATATATGCGGAAAATCCACAGAGAAATATGAAATGAGGTGAACGTTTCGGCTTTGTTAAAGCCTTTGTCAACACCAGACTGACTCAATCTGACTGACTTGAGTCAGTCTGGTGTTGACAAAGGCTTTAACAAAGCCGAAACGTTCACCTCATTTCATATTTCTCTGTGGATTTTCCGCATAAAATGATCAGTGTTTTGTGATCGTCAATTGCATATATATATATATATATATATATATATATATATATATATATATATATATATATATATATATATATATATATATATATATATATATATATATATATATATATATATATATATATATATATATATTCATATACATATATATATATATATATATACATATATATATATATATATATATATATATATATATATATATATATATATATATATATATATATATATATATATATATATATATATATATATATATATATTATTAAATATGACCGAAAAAGTAAGATTAATAATTCTAACACGAATTTTCTCAATCTTTCGTACATTACGCTTCACTGTTGGAGGTAAATCAAAAATCACTTCTCCAAAATTCATTTTTATTTCTAGTCTGACGCGACACGGGCGCGTTTCGTAAAACATATTACATTTTCAAAGACTTCACAAATACACAACTGATTAGAACTTGCGTTTCTCTGATTTTATATCTACATTTGAGTGAGGTGGGAAGGGTGATGTGGCATTAACACAAGACAGAACACTAGGGGATATTAATAGGGTATTAAAAGTATCAACACAAGACAGAACAGAAACAATGGGTATTGAATAGAAGTGTTTGTAGAAAGCCTATTGGCCCATATTTCTTGATGCTTCTATATTGGAGCGGAGTCTTGAGGTGGGTAGAATATAGTTGTGCAATAATTGGCTGTTGATTGCTGGTGTTGACTTCTTGATGTGTAGTGCCTCGCAAACGTCAAGCCGCCTGCTATCGCTGTATCTATCGATGATTTCTGTGTTGTTTACTAGGATTTCTCTGGCGATGGTTTGGTTATGGGAAGAGATTATATGTTCCTTAATGGAGCCCTGTTGCTTATGCATCGTTAAACGCCTAGAAAGAGATGTTGTTGTCTTGCCTATATACTGGGTTTTTTGGAGCTTACAGTCCCCAAGTGGGCATTTGAAGGCATAGACGACGTTAGTCTCTTTTAAAGCGTTCTGTTTTGTGTCTGGAGAGTTTCTCATGAGTAGGCTGGCCGTTTTTCTGGTTTTATAGTAAATCGTCAGTTGTATCCTCTGATTTTTGTCTGTAGGGATAACGTTTCTATTAACCATATCTTTCAGGACCCTTTCCTCCGTTTTATGAGCTGTGGAAAAGAAGTTCCTGTAAAATAGTCTAATAGGGGGTATAGGTGTTGTGTTAGTTGTCTCTTCGGAGGTTGCATGGCTTTTCACTTTCCTTCTTATGATGTCTTCGATGAAACCATTGGAGAAGCCGTTATTGACTAGGACCTGCCTTACCCTACAGAGTTCTTCGTCGACTTGCTTCCATTCTGAGCTGTGGCTGAGAGCACGGTCGACGTATGCGTTAACAACACTCCTCTTGTACCTGTCAGGGCAGTCGCTGTTGGCATTTAGGCACATTCCTATGTTTGTTTCCTTTGTGTAGACTGCAGTGTGGAAACCTCCGCCCTTTTCCATGACTGTTACGTCTAGAAAAGGCAGCTTCCCATCCTTTTCCGTCTCGTAAGTGAAACGCAGCACGGAACTCTGCTCAAATGCCTCCTTCAGCTCCTGCAGATGTCTGACATCAGGTACCTGTGTAAAAATGTCGTCAACATACCTGCAGTATATGGCCGGTTTCAAGTTCATGTCGACTAAGACTTTTTGCTCGATGGTACCCATGTAGAAGTTTGCAAACAGGACACCTAGGGGAGAACCCATGGCGACCCCATCTACTTGCTTATACATGTGCCCATCCGGGCTCAAGAAGGGTGCCTCTTTAGTACAAGCTTGGAGTAGTTTCCTCAGAATACTTTCTGGCATGTCAAGAGGAGTACAGGCTGGATCACGATACACTCTGTCGGCTATCATTCCGATTGTCTCGTCCACAGGTACGTTGGTAAACAGCGATTCTACGTCCAACGAGGCTCTTATCCCTGTGGCCCGTGCGCCCCGCAGTAAGTCCACAAATTCCTTTGGAGACTTCAGGCTGAAGGCGCAAGGAACATAAGGAGTCAGCAGGCCGTTGAGTCGCTTCGCCAGTCTGTACGTGGGTGTGGGTATCTGGCTAATGATTGGCCGAAGTGGGTTTCCAGGCTTGTGCGTCTTGACATTTCCATACGCATATCCAGGTTTATATTCCCCAATGATCTTTGGCAGGTGGAGTCCGGATTTCTTGGCGTTCACAGTTTCGATCAGTTTGTTGACCTTTGCTTTTAATTCGGCTGTAGTGTCCTTCGTTACCCTTTGGAACTTAATCTGGTCAGAGAGTATGATGTTCATTTTCGCCAGATATTCGTCTTTTTTAAGAATGACATATATTGGCGACTTGTCACCTCTCCTGACAACTATCTCCTTGTTCTCACGAAGGCTTTTAGCTGCCGCTTTAAGCTCGGGGGACAGTATGGTGCTTCTGTAGTTGCCTCGATTCTTTCCTCCTTCTGCAATAAGTTCTCGACATCCTCACAGACCAACATCACCTCAGCACTGAAACAAGGATTATCAAGAAACTAACAACATTATATGGAGGACCTATGGCAATTCCACGACCAAGAGATGGCTTCCTGAACCTTGCAGGAATTAACCTCACTGAGGACCAAGTCACTCTCCTAAATCTGGGCATAAACTGTCATGTTATGTCCAGACCGAGTGAAAATGGCCCGGAAAGTAGAGTTGGAAATTCTGTTGGACGACATATTCGACCTCGAGACACAAAAGAAGGTCACTACCAAAGATACCTTACAAGCAGAACTATTTAAATACTCCGAAATTACCATCTCTTTTAAGGGTCTGAGCAGGTGGTGGAGAGGGTTAAGGCGTACCTGTTATGCCAGTTGCTGGAAGGCTTCTGTGCTGGCTAGGGTTCGAGTCTCCTGGTGGGAAAGTGTTCTAAAGTTGTATACTTGATTCTCGTGTTTAGGAGAGTTGTGCCTTAAGCATAGACACTGTGTCTTCCCATATTAACAGGGACTTGATGAAATTAACGTCTAAATGACCCCTCACTTGCTCTAGTGCTCTTGGGAGGTGGTGATCTTTGTGGTATTTAAATACTCCGAAATTACCATCTGTTTTAAGGGTCTGAGCAGGTGGTGGAGAGGGTTAAGGCGTACCTGTTATGCCAGTTGCTGGAAGGCTTCTGTGCTGGCTAGGGTTCGAGTCTCCTGGTGGGAAAGTGTTCTAAAGTTATATATATATATATATATATATATATATATATATATATATATATATATATATATATATATATATATATATATATATATATATATATATATATATATATATATATATATATATATATATATATATATATATATATATATATATATATATATATATATATATATATATATATATATATATATATATATATATATATATATATATATATATATATATATATATATATATATATATATATATATATATATATATATATATATATATATATATATATATATATATATATATATATATATATATATATATATATATATATATATATATATATATATATATATATATATATATATATATATATATATATATATATATATATATATATATATATATATATATATATATATATATATATATATATATATATATATATATATATATATATATATATATATATATATATATATATATATATATATATATATATATATATATATATATATATATATATATATATATATAAATATATATATATATATATATATATATATATATATATATATATATATATATATATATATATATATATATATATATATATATATATATATATATATATATATATATATATATATATATATATATATATATATATATATATAGGTGTCCTGTTTGCGAACTTCTACATGGGTACCATCGAGCAAAAAGTCTTAGTCGACATGAACTTTAAACCGGCCATATACTGCAGGTATGTTGACGACATTTTCACACAGGTACCTGATGTCAGACATCTGCAGGAGCTGAAGGAGGCATTTGAGCAGAGTTCCGTGCTGCGTTTCACCTACGAGATGGAAAAGGATGGGAAGCTGCCCTTTCTAGATGTAACAAGTCATGGAAAAGAGCGGAGGTTTCCACACTGCAGTCTACACTAAGGAAACGAACATAGGAATGTGCCTAAATGCCAACAGCGACTGCCCAGACAGGTACAAAAGGAGTGTTGTTAACGCATATGTCGACCGTGCTCTCAGCCACAGCTCAGAATGGAAGCAAGTCGACGAAGAACTCTGTAGGGTAAGGCAGGACCTAGTCAACAACGGCTTCTCCAATGGTTTCGTCGAAGACATCATAAGAAGGAAAGTGAAACGCCATGCAACCTCTGAAGAGACAACTAACACAACACCTATACCCCCTATTAGACTATTTTACAGGAACTTCTTTTCCACAGCTCATAAAACGGAGGAAAGGGTCCTGAAAGATATTGTTAATAGAAACGTTATCCCTACAGACAAAAATCAGAGGATACAACTGACGATTTACTATAAAACCAGAAAAACGGCCAGCCTACTTATGAGAAACTCTCCAGACACAAAACAGAACGCTTTAATTAAAAGAGAATAACGTCGTCTATGCCTTCAAATGCCCTCTTGGGGACTGTAAGCTCCAAAAAACCCAGTACATAGGCAAGACAACAACATCTCTTTCTAGGCGTTTAACGATGCATAAGCAACAGGGCTCCATTAAGAAACATATAATCTCTTCCAACAACCAAACCATCGCCAGAGAAATCCTAGTAAACAACACAGAAATCATCGATAGATACAGCGATAGCAGGCGGCTTGACGATTGCAAGGCACTACACATCAAGAAGTCAACACCAGCAATCAACAGCCAATTAATGCAAAACTATATTCAACCCACCTCAAGACTCCGCTCCAATATAGAAGCATCAAGAAATATGGACCAATAGGCTTTCTACAAACACTTCTATTCAATACCCATTGTTTCGTGTTCTGTGTTGTGTTGATGAAATTAATACCCTATTAATGCCACCTCTTGTTCTGTCTTGTGTTGATGAAATTAATACGCTATTAATGCCACCTCACCCCATCCACCTCACTAAAATGTAGATATAAAATCGGAGATGCGTAAGTTCTATTCAGTTGTGTATTTGTAAACTAAAGTCTTTGAAAATGTAATAAGTTTTACGAAACGCGCTCGTGTCGCGTCAGACTAGAAATAAAAAAATGAATTTTGGAGAATTGATTTTTGATTTACCTCCAACAGTGAAAAGAAATGTACGAAAGATTGAGAAAATTCGTGTTAGAATTATTAATCTTACTTTTTCGGTCGTATTTAATAATATATATATATATATATATATATATATATATATATATATATATATATATATATATATATATATATATATATATATATATATATATATATATATATATATATATTATATATATATATATATATATATATATATATATATATATTTATATATATATATATATATATATATATATATATATATATATATATATATATATATATATATATATATATATATATATATATATATATTATATATATATATATATATATATATATATATATATATATATATATATATTATATATATATATATATATATTATATATATATATATATATATATATTTATATATATATATATATATATATATATATATATATATATATATATATATATATATATATATATATATATATATATATAACTGAAAACTCACACCCCAAGAGTTTTCAGTTGTATATAGTCCTGGGGACCATTCAGGCTTGTTTGCATTTGTGTTCCTCACGTGTGCCCCAAAGAATGAGGTGATTTGATAAAATGCTATGCCCAAGATTACCATCCGAGTGCTGGCGGGGAAGTGGTTCAAATAGCTTCGGCTATCACTTCCTTATGTCCGGTCGTGATGGTCAAGCGGATTAAGGCGTCGCTGTACATACCATTTGCGTTATATATATATATATATATATATATATATATATATATATATATATATATATATATATATATATATATATATATATATATATATATATATATATATATATATATATATATATATATATAACGCAACTGGTATGTATATATATATATACATACCAGTTGCATATATATATATATGCAACTGGTATATATATATATATATATATATATATATATATATATATATATATATATATATATATATATATATATATATATATATATATATATATATATATACATATATACATATATATATATATATATTATTAAATATGACCGAAAAAGTAAGATTAATAATTCTAACACGAATTTTCTCAATCTTTCGTACATTTCTTTTCACTGTTGGTGGTAATTCAAAAATCAATTCTGCAGAATTCAATTTTATTTCTAGTCTGACGTGACACTTGAGCGCGTTTCGTAAAACTTATTACATTTTCAAAGACTTTAGTTAACACATACACAACTGAATAGAACTTACACATCTCCGATTTTGTTTATATCTACATTTGAGTGAGGTGGATGGGGTGAGGTGGTATTTAATAAGGTATGAATTTCATCAACACAAGCCAGAACATGAAACAATGGGTATTGAATAGAAGTGATTGTAGAAAGCCTATTGGTCCATATTTATTGATGCTTATATATTGGAGCTGAGTCTTGAGGTGGGTAGAATATAGTTGTGCATTAATTGGCTGTTGATTGCTGGTGTTGACTTCTTGATGTGCAATGCCTAGCAAACGTCAAGCCGCCTGCTATCGCTGTATCTATCGATGATTTCTGTGTTGTTTACTAGGATTTCTCTGGCGATGGTTTGGTTGTGGGAAGAGATTATATGTTCCTTAATGGAGCCCTGTTGCTTATGCATTATGCTTATGCAGGGCAGGGCAAGGCAAGGCAAGGCAAGGCAAGGCAAGGCAAGGCAAGGCAAGGCAAGGCAAGGCAATAAATGGAGCCCTGTTGCTTATGCAAAGGAGGCATTTGAGCGGAGTTCCGTGCTGCGTTTCACTTACGAGATGGAAAAGGATGGGAAGCTGCCCTTTTTAGATGTAACAGTCATGGAAAAGAGCGGAGGTTTCCACACTGCAGTCTACACTAAGGAAACGAACATAGGAATGTGCCTAAATGCCAAAAGCGACTGCCCAGACAGGTACACGAGGAGTGTTGTTAACGCATATGTCGACCGTGCTCTCAGCCACAGCTCAGAATGGAAGCAAGTCGACGAAGAACTCTGTAGGGTAAGGCAGGTCCTAGTCAATAACGGCTTCTCCAATGGTTTCGTCGAAGACATCATAAGAAGGAAAGTGAAAAGCCATGCAACCTCTGAAGAGACAACTAACACAACACCTATACCCCCTATTAGACTATTTTACAGGGACTTCTTTTCCACAGCTCATAAAACGGAGGAAAGGGTACTGAAAGATATTGTTAATAGAAACGTTATCCCTACAGACAAAAATCAGAGGATACAACTGACGATTTACTATAAAACCAGAAAAACGGCCAGCCTACTCATGAGAAACTCTCCAGACACAAAACAGAACGCTTTAAAAGAGACTAACGTCGTCTATGCCTTCAAATGCCCTCTTGGGGACTGTAAGCTCCAAAAAACCCAGTATATAGGCAAGACAACAACATCTCTTTCTAGGCGTTTAACGATGCATAAGCAACAGGGCTCCATTAAGGAACATATAATCTCTTCCCACAACCAAACCATCGCCAGAGAAATCCTAGTAAACAACACAGAAATCATCGATAGATACAGCGATAGCAGGCGGCTTGACGTTTGCGAGGCACTACACATCAAGAAGTCAACACCAGCAATCAACAGCCAATTATTGCACAACTATATTCTACCCACCTCAAGACTCCGCTCCAATATAGAAGCATCAAGAAATATGGACCAATAGGCTTTCTACAAACACTTCTATTCAATATCCATTGTTTCGTGTTCTGTCTTGTGTTGATGAAATTAATACCCTATTAATACTCTTGTTCTGTCTTGTGTTGATGAAATTAATACCCTATTAATACCACATCTTGTTCTGTCTTGTGTTAATGCCACATCACCCCTTCCACCTCACTCAAATGTAGATATAAAATCGGAGATGCGTAAGTTCTATTCAGTTGTGTATTTGTGAACTAAAGTCTTTGAAAATGTAATAAGTTTTACGAAACGCGCTCGTGTCGCGTCAGACTAGAAATAAAAATGAATTTTGGAGAATTGATTTTTGATTTACCTCCAACAGTGAAACGAAATGTACGAAAGATTGAGAAAATTCGTGTTAGAATTATTAATCTTACTTTTTCGGTCATATTTAATAATATATGTCTACAGGAAAGACTGCTACCAAAATATACTAATATTAAAGCGTACGACCCAGCAGCAAGGAATCAAGCCTTCACGATAAAATATCGCCAGGATCTGATTCGTGATCAGATATACAAGGCAGAGAATGAAATCAAAGACAACAAAACGCAACTACTTCATGCTACAAACGAGTGGAGAAATAGCAACATCGACGATAGTATCCGTACCCGCATTGAACAACACCTCGACATCCTCACAGACCAACATCACCTCAGCACTGAAACAAGGATTATCAAGAAACTAACAACATTATATGGAGGACCTATGGCAATTCCACGACAAAGAGATGGCTTCCTGAACCTTGCAGGAATTACCTCACTGAGGACCAAGTCACTCTCCTAAATCTGGGCATAAACTGTCATGTTATGTCCAGACCGAGTGAGATGGCCCGGAAAGTAGAGTTGGAAATTCTGTTGGACGACATATTCGACCTCGAGACACAAAAGAAGGTCACTACCAAAGATACCTTACAAGCAGAACTTATTGCAGAAGGAGGAAAGAATCGAGGCAACTACAGCAGCACCATACTGTCCCCCGAGCTTAAAGCGGCAGCTAAAAGCCTTCGTGAGAACAAGGAGATAGTTGTCAGGAGAGGTGACAAGTCGCCAATATATGTCATTCTTAAAAAAGACGAATATCTGGCGAAAATGAACATCATACTCTCTGACCAAACTAAGTTCCAAAGGGTAACGAAGGGCACTACAGCCGAATTAAAAGCAAAGGTCAACAAACTGATCGAAACTGTGAACGCCAAGAAATCCGGACTCCACCTGCCAAAGATCATTGGGGAATATAAACCTGGATATGCGTATGGAAATGTCAAGACGCACAAGCCTGGAAACCCACTTCGGCCAATCATTAGCCAGATACCCACCCCCACGTACAGACTGGCGAAGCGACTCAACGGCCTGCTGACTCCTTATATTCCTTGCGCCTTCAGCCTGAAGTCTCCAAAGGAATTTGTTGACTTACTGCGGGGCACACGGGCCACAGGGATAAGAGCCTCGTTGGACGTAGAATCGCTGTTTACCAACGTACCTGTGGACCAGACAATCGGAATGATAGCCGACAGAGTGTATCGTGATCCAGCCTGTACTCCTCTTGACATACAAGAAAATATTCTGAGGAAACTACTACAAGCTTGTACTAAAGAGGCACCCTTCTTGAGCCCGGATGGGCACATGTATAAGCAAGTAGATGGGGTCGCCATAGGTTCTCCCCTAGGTGTCCTGTTTGCAAACTTCTACATGGGTACCATCGAGCAAAAAGTCTTAGTCGACATGAACTTGAAACCGGCCATATACTGCAGGTATGTTGACGACATTTTTACACAGGTACCTGATGTCAGACATCTGCAGGAGCTGAAGGAGGCATTTGAGCAGAGTTCCGTGCTGCGTTTCACTTACGAGATGGAAAAGCATGGGATGCTGCCCTTTCTAGATGTAACAGTCATGGAAAAGGGCGGAGGTTTCCACACTGCAGTCTACAGTAAGGAAACAAACATAGGAATGTGCCTAAATGCCAACAGCGACTGCCCAGACAGGTACACGAGGAGTGTTGTTAACGCATATATCGACCGTGCTCTCAGCCACAGCTCAGAATGGAAGCAAGTCGACGAAGAACTCTGTAGGGTAAGGCAGGTCCTAGTCAATAACGGCTTCTCCAATGGTTTCGTCGAAGACATCATAAGAAGGAAAGTGAAAAGCCATGCAACCTCTGAAGAGACAACTAACACAACACCTATACCCCCTATTAGACTATTTTACAGGAACTTCTTTTCCACAGCTCATAAAACGGAGGAAAGGGTACTGAAAGATATTGTTAATAGAAACGTTATCCCTACAGACAAAAATCAGAGGATACAACTGACGATTTACTATAAAACCAGAAAAACGGCCAGCCTACTCATGAGAAACTCTCCAGACACAAAACAGAACGCTTTAAAAGAGACTAACGTCGTCTATGCCTTCAAATGCCCTCTTGGGGACTGTAAGCTCCAAAAAACCCAGTATATAGGCAAGACAACAACATCTCTTTCTAGGCGTTTAACGATGCATAAGCAACAGGGCTCCATTAAGGAACATATAATCTCTTCCCACAACCAAACCATCGCCAGAGAAATCCTAGTAAACAACACAGAAATCATCGATAGATACAGCGATAGCAGGCGGCTTGACGTTTGCGAGGCACTACACATCAAGAAGTCAACACCAGCAATCAACAGCCAATTATTGCACAACTATATTCTACCCACCTTAAGACTCCGCTCCAATATAGAAGCATCAAGAAATATGGACCAATAGGCTTTCTACAAACACTTCTATTCAATATCCATTGTTTCGTGTTCGGTCTTGTGTTGATGAAATTAATACCCTATTAATACTCTTGTTCTGTCTTGTGTTGATGAAATTAATACCCTATTAATACCACATCTTGTTCTGTCTTGTGTTAATGCCACATCACCCCTTCCACCTCACTCAAATGTAGATTTAAAATCGGAGATGTGTAAGTTCTATTCAGTTGTGTATTTGTGAACTAAAGTCTTTGAAAATGTAATAAGTTTTACGAAACGCGCTCGTGTCGCGTCAGACTAGAAATAAAAATTAATTTTGGAGAACTGATTTTTGATTTACCTCCAACAGTGAAACGAAATGTACGAAAGATTGAGAAAATTCGTGTTAGAATTATTAATCTTACTTTTTCGGTCATATTTAATAATATATATATATATATATATATATATATATATATATATATATATATATATATATACATATATATATATATATATATATATATATATATATATATATATATATACATGTCGTACCTAATAGCCAGAACGCACTTCTCAGCCTACTATGCAAGGCCCGATTTGCCTAATAAGCCAAGTTTTCATGAATTAATTGTTTTTCGACTACCTAACCTACCTAACCTAACCTAACCTAACTTTTTCGGCTACCTAACCTAACCTAACCTAACTTTTTCGGCTACCTAACCTAACCTAACCTATAGAGATAGGTTAGGTTAGGTAGGGTTGGTTAGGTTCGGTCATATATCTACGTTAATTTTAACTCCAATAAGAAAAAATTGACCTCATACATAATGAGATGGGTAGCTTTATCATTTCATAAGAAAAAAATTTGAAAAAATATATTAATTCAAGAAACTTGGCTTATTAGGCAAATCGGGCCTTGCATAGTAGTCAGAGAAGTGCGTTCTGGCTATTAGGTATGACATACATATATATATATATATATATATATATATATATATATATATATATATATATATATATATATATATATATATATATATATATATACATATATATATATATATATATATATATATATATATATATATATATATATATATATATATATATATATATATATATATATATATATATATATATATATATATATATATATATATATATATATATATATATATATATATATATTTATATATATATATATATATATATATATATATATATATATATATATATATATATATATATATATTGTGACGATAATCTCCTTCAAGAGATTGAGCCTGCTCTTCCCTCCACAATCACGTCGTTGAAATTATATAAAACTACTAGGGAAGAAATGTCCAACAACGACAACAACATCTCCAAGGTTTGCCAGAGCGCAAAACGTTGCAGCCAGAGACACCTGTTCAGACTCAAACCGCCAAACTACCTGTTGATCGCTACCGGCTCCGCTGATTGGTCGCCGGCCGGGCTGCAACTGCACTCCACCCCCCCATACTACTTGATGTCTGGGGTCGCCATGACCTCAGACCTCAGAATATTCTGTGCTTCCGCAGTTATCACTCCTCCCGGCTAGACGTTAGCGTGTACTGAGAGAGGTGGTAGCTTTAAGCCAATATTCCAGCACCTTACCTTTATTTTTGTGTTGCACTTCTTGTTATTTTGTCTTAACGTAACTTTTCATTGTGTCATTTAATTATTCTTATTCTTTTCATTGATTGATTTTATTATAAGAATTTGTTTGTCCATTTTTTCATGTTTTGATTTATTTAACGTAATTAAAATTTCATTGTTAAAATTTACTTGTGTTTTGTGTGTCTTCTCCTTACCTTACCACAGACAAAGTTCCAGTTTTCTATTTTTTTTTATAACTATGTGACGAGGCCATACCCCTAGCCTTAAACAGCCGAACACCAACGCGTTACCGTCACAAGTTATATGGGGGCCTGTCCTAGGAGCTTCACTCAGGTACTGGTGCCAAGTGGTAATTTATGGTAAGCGTATTTAACTTTGTTAACGTAGCTTTACTATTTTTCATATTCAATTTCATTTTTTATAAGGTGCGGTGTATTGTGCATTACGAGAGTAACATATAGTGAAGGTGAGACAACTTTGGATTACGTGGTGACTGTAGGCCGCAGTCATACTCTTAATTGGTCATCTCTCCCTCCTTGTTATTACTCGTGTTTACCATCTATGTCCCTTGAATATTTCTCATTCTGACAGATCATCATATTGGTACCCTGGTACTGTGGTCTGCCCCGGGTCAAGAGTACCCAATCTTCTGCAATCTGACTGTAGGAGGACAAAGAGGGCCATAGTTCCTCTAGCTCGAACTTTAGTTGCTGAATTGGGACCTCAGCAGCAGTTCTCGTCACCAGTTGACACCTCGCACCCCTACACGTCAGTCAGAGATGATGATACATACAACGGTAGGGAATTAGCTTACTTTTTCAGAGCACAAAAGTTCGCTAATTCTGTAAGTATCATACTAAATTCAGTAGGAAAAACTTGCTTTATGTCCTATAGAGACTTGGCAAGGTATGCCTACATCCTTGGACTACCAATTTTACTTTTGAAGCATTTAACTGTTTCATTTGTTTTCGAAACTCTGTTTCATTTGTTAGTAGGATTTTCTTGCCCTTATCCTCTTACATGAGTACCGGGTACAAGATTTCCTGCGCCCTTGATTTAATTTAATCATTTAACATCTTTTACTTAACTTTAATTGTTAAAGATCACACAGGATAGGTACCAGTTGCCACGTTGTCCTGTTTCTGACATTCACTATTGAATATTCGTGTACCTTTATTTGCTAATTTCACCATGTTTCGTCTCCAAACTTTCCGTACAAATCCAGCAGGTGAAATAGGGACTTTAAGTCGTGCCAAGAGGACTGAATTACAAACTCTTGCACATGAGTATCAACTAGAAGTTCCCTACCAAGCCAACAAAAATGACCTACACAACCTGTTGCTGGATTACTATTTAGAGCAAGGTAAGATAGACTCTGGAACTCATGAAACTTACTATATTGCAGGAAAAACTGATTTGGCAACGATGAAACTCCAATTGGAACTGGCCAAGATTGAACGTGAGCAACAAAGGGAAGCCCTCGAACAACAAGAACGAACAGCTGCCATACGGAGGGAAGAACAAGAACGAGAAATCACCCTCAGAGAACGCGAAGCTGCTTTGAGGAGAGACGAACAAGAACGCGAGGCCGCCTTGAGGAGAGAAGAACAAGAACGTGAGATTGCCTTACTCCAGGAGCGGGAACGCGTACGGCTTGAAACCAAACAACGCGAGTTGGAGATGCAACGCGAACATGACAAGCAACAAGCGACTCTGGCTCTAGAGTGTCGTCAACGTGAAATCGCCTTGGAAACTTCACACTTCACTCAACGCCAGCAAGCTACTGCCAATCTTCCCGTCAGTTTTAATATATCACATGCAAGTAAGTTAATGCCATCCTTTGTAGAAGCAGAAGTTGATGTGTTTTTCACCCCCTTTGAAACTCTTGCTAATCAACTCAGTTGGCCTGTCGACCAATGGGCCACACTTCTCAGAGTCCATCTTACAGGTAGAGCTGCAGTCACACTCAGTACTTTGGCGTCTAAGAATGACTACCACACTCTGAAACAAGCAGTGTTGGACGCCTACCTACTTTCCACCGAAAGTTATAGAAGGAAATTCCGTGACCACCTGAAGGAAAGTACCACTACCTTCCTTGAGTTTGCTAACACGAAACGGAGGTATTTCATGAAATGGCTGGAAGCAGCACATGTCTCTACTTTTACAGAACTCGTCAACCTGATGCTTGTTGAAGAATTCTTGAGACGTGTGCCGCCTCCTGTCCGCCTCTACTTAGCAGATAAAGAAGAAACCGACTACCTGAAGTGTGCTAAGTCGGCTGACACTTACAGCCTCATTCACCGGCTGACACCCGAACCATCCTCCAGTAAGAAGTCGTGGTACAGTTACGAGAAGGTGAGCCCCGATCAAGCTGGTTCACAACTGTACTGCAAGTATTGTAGACTCTATGGACATACCATAGACAAGTGTGGTAAGTCTCAATACAAGGGAATCACTGACCAACAAAAACCCAAACCAACTCCTCCTAAGTCCGGTAAGCCTGTGATGAATGTTGGTGTTGATGTTAATGATCTTTCTCTTTTCAGTAACCACCTGTATACTGGAACTGTCTCTGCCAACGGTTCAAATCCGGAGGGACGTTTCAAATTGAAGATCTTGAGGGACACAGCGGCTCTACAATCGATCATCTTGAAGTCGGCTGTGCCCAACATCACCTACACCGGAGAAACTATCTTCATCACTGACCTCACTGCTACCACTCCATACCCTCTCGCCAGAGTCCACCTGGATTGTCCCTACGTGAACGGGGAAGTCCAAGTCGCCGTCAGGGAAAAGCCTTTTCCCATGCCTGGAGTGCAACTTCTCCTAGGCAACGACTTGGCAGAAGACCTGCAACCGACCAACCTGATCGTCATGGACAAACCCCAGGTGTGTAACTCTGTGCCATTAAACCCTATTCTAGAGAATGTTCCAGCAGAGGTTCAAGAGAGTGATGAAGTTTCTCCTCCGGTTCTCGTGACCACCCGTGCACAAGCCGCACGTCCACAGTCAGCTGACTCTACTGCTACCGCTGTCCCTCAAGACCCTCAGAAATTACCCCCGCATCTGACCAAGTTGGAGTTCCGTAAGTTGCAGAGGGAAGATCTTACCTTAACACCATTGTTTTTCCAGGCTGAGACTCAACCCGACAGTATTCCTGGGTTCTTCCTAGAGAACGACTTACTCTACCGCAGATATAGACCCAGTAAACTGAAGGAGGAGGACGATTGGGCCAACATCGAACAACTTGTGATTCCCACCAGCCTGCGGCCCACTATTCTACACCTGGCCCACGGAGCATTCTCCCACTACGGCTTCAACAAGACTTACCATGGGATTCGTCAAGACTACTACTGGCCAGGTATGGTAAATAACGTCAAACAGTACGTAAAACAGTGTCATACATGTCAGATGGCAGGCAAACCGAACATCTCCATTCCCAGAGCGCCACTGATTCCCATACAGGTGCCTGCGGAACCTTTCCACAGACTCATAATAGACTGTGTTGGTCCTTTACCTCGGACCAGTTCAGGTAACGCCTACATCCTAACCATCCTGTGTCCTACCACCAGATTTCCCATAGCAGTTCCAGTGAAGAACATCACGGCTGCTACGGTTATCAAACATCTATTGAAGATCTTCACTCAATACGGATTTCCCAGGGAGATTCAAAGTGACTGTGGTACCAACTTCACCAGTGATCTCTTCAAAAGGACACTGGAGGAGTTCAACATCAAACAGGTATTGTCCAGCCCCTATCATCCTGCTTCACAGGGTTCTCTCGAACGTAGTCATCAGACCATCAAAGCACTCTTGAAAAAGTTTTGTAGTGAAACCTCGAAGGATTGGGATAAGCAGATTGACCTAATAATGTGTATTTTCAGAAGTCTCCCCAATGAGTCCCTAGGAGTATCTCCTTATGAGATGCTCTACGGCCGTAAGTGCCGTACTCCCCTTAAGGCTTTCAAAGACTCTCTCAGAGATGCCACCTTCAGTGAGCATCAGAATGTGCCCCAGTTTCTTCAAAACCTTCAACACATTCTAGAGAGAGTCCACCGTTTTGCCCATAATAATCTATTGAAAGCCCAGGTGAGAATGAAGACTCATTACGACCAGACCAGCAAAGTACGAAAATTCAAGCCGGGAAACTTCGTCCTTGCCTACTTCCCTATCCCAGGTTCACCTTTACAAAACAGGTTTTCAGGACCCTACTGCGTCAAAGAGTGCAGGAATAATAACAACTACGTAATAGAGACTCCAGATAGGCGGCGGAAGACCCAGCTGTGCCACGTCAACCTCCTGAAGCAATATAATGGTACTCCTCCCACTGTCCTAACTAACTATTCCACCTTCACAGAACCCTACATCTACAGTGAGATCTTCCCAGCTTCTCCTCCCGAAAGCACTGACAAGGAGTCAGCGCTTTCTAATTCCGAAATCCTTAATGATCTTCCCAAATACTTTCAGGATAATCATAGTGCACCTCTCATCAAGATCTTCAAAGAACATCAAGAGTTGTTCCGAGATGATCCCCAAGAGTGTAATGTTACCCAGCACGACATCCAACTGCTCCCCGACACCCGGCCGATTCGTCAACCCTTCTACCGAATCAGCCCGAGCAAGAAGGAAGTCATGCGTGCTGAGGTGCAATACCTCTTGGATCATAGACTGGCTACACCTTGTGAGTCCCCCTGGGCCTCACCTTGTATCTTGGTGCCCAAACCCCAAGGTAAGGTGCGGTTATGCACTGACTGTCGTAAACTGAACTCTGTCACTGTCAAGGATGCTTACCCCTTGCCAAGGATAGATGACATCCTTGATGCCATTGGTAGTGCCCAGTACTTGTCCCAAGTGGACTTGCTTAAGGGGTACTATCAAGTGTGTCTAACGGAGCGCGCTAAAGAGATATCTGCCTTCATCACTCCTTTTGGACTTTTCAGATATGAACGCCTTCCTTTCGGACTATGTAATACCCCGGCCACCTTTCAAAGAGCTGTCAACCGTGTCATCCAGGGCTTGGATAACACATACGCCTACCTGGACGATATCGTCGTAGCCTCCAACACCTGGAGTGAACATCTGCTCCAGCTGCGACGTCTGTTCTCCAAGCTCCTGACAGCCGGCCTCACCATCAACCTGGGCAAGTCCACTTTCGCGAAAGGTAAAGTGCGTTATCTGGGTCATGTTATTGGGAGTGGCAGCATAGCTCCGTTAGACTCACACACTCAAGCCATCCAACAGTATCCACAGCCTACCACCAGGAAGCAGCTCCTTCGCTTCCTTGGTCTTGCCTCTTACTACCGTAGGTAGTATAACCTAACTTATAAAGATAGGTTAGGTTAGGTTAGGTAGGGTTGATTGATTGATTTTATTATAAGAATTTGTTTGTCCATTTTTTCATGTTTTGATTTATTTAACGTAATTAAAATTTCATTGTTAAAATTTACTTGTGTTTTGTGTGTCTTCTCCTTACCTTACCACAGACGAAGTTCCAGTTTTCTATTTTTTTTTATAACTATGTGACGAGGCCATACCCCTAGCCTTAAACAGCCGAACACCAACGCGTTACCGTCACAATATATATATATATATTATATATTTTATATATTATATATATATATATATATATATATATATATATATATATATATATATATTATATATATATATATATATATATATATATATATATATATATATATATATATATATATATATATATATATATATATATATATATATATATATATATATATATATATATATATATGTCGTACCTAGTAGCCAGAACGCACTTCTCGGCCTACTATTCAAGGCCCGATTTGCCTAATAAGCCAAGTTTTCCTGAAATAATATATTTTCTCTAATTTTTTTCGTATGAAATGATAAAGCTACCCATTTCAATATGTATGAGGTCAATTTTTTTTATTAGAGTTAAAATTAACGTAGATATATGACCGAACCTAACCAACCCTACCTAACCTAACCTAACCTATCTTTATAGGTTAGGTTAGGTTAGGTAGCGGAAAAAGTTAGGTTAGGTTAGGTTAGGTAGGTTAGGTGGCCGAAAAACAATTAATTCATGAAAACTTGGCTTATTAGGCAAATCAGGCCTTGCATAGTAGGCTGAGAAGTGCGTTCTGGCTACTAGGTACGACATATTTATATATATATATATATATATATATATATATATATATATATATATATATATATATATATATATATATATATATATATATATATATGTCGTACCTAGTAGCCAGAACTCACTTCTATGCCTACTATGCAAGGCCCGATTTGCCTAATAAGCCAAGTTTTCATGAATTAATTGTTTTTCGACTACCTAACCTACCTAACCTAACCTAACGTTTTCGGCTACCTAACCTAACCTAACCTATAAAGATAGGTTAGGTTAGGTTAGGTAGGGTTGGTTAGGTTCGGTCATATATCTTCGTTAATTTTAACTCCAATAAAAAAATATTGACCTCATACATAATGAAATGGGTAGCTTTATTATTTCATAAGAAAAAAATTAGAGAAAATATATTAATTCAGGAAAACTTGGCTTATTAGGCAAATCGGGCCTTGCATAGTAGGCTGAGAAGTGCGTTCAGGCTATTAGGTACGACATATATATATATATATATATATATATATATATATATATATATATATATATATATATATATATATATATATATATATATATATATGTCGTACCTAGTAGCCAGAACTCACTTCTGAGCCTACTATGCAAGGCCCGATTTGCCTAATAAGCCAAGTTTTCATGAATTAATTGCTTTTCGACTACCTAACCTACCTAACCTAACCTAACCTAACTTTTTCGGCTACCTAACCAAACCTAACCTATAAAGATAGGTTAGGTTAGGTTAGGTAGGGTTGGTTAGGTTCGGTCATATATCTACGTTAATTTTAACTCCAATAAAAAAAAATTGACCTCTTACATAATGATATGGGTTGCTTTATCATTTCATAAGAAAAAAATTAGAGAAAATATATTAATTCATGAAAACTTGGCTTATTAGGCAAATCGGGCCTTGCATTGTAGGCTGAAAAGTGAGTTCTGGCTACTAGGTACGACATATATATATATATATATATATATATATATATATATATATATGTCGTACCTAGTAGCCAGAACGTACTTCTCAGCCAACTATGCAAGGCCCGAATTGCCTAAAAAGCCAAGTTTTCCTGAATTAATATATTTTCTCTAATTTTTTTCTTATGAAATGATAAAGCTACCCATTTTATTATGTATGAGGTCAAATTTTTTTATTGGAGCTTAAAATTAACGTAGATATATGACCGAACCTAACCAACCCCTACCTAACCTAACCTAACCTATCTTTATAGGTTAGGTTAGGTTAGGTAGCCAAAAAAGTTAGGTTAGGTTAGGTTAGGTAGGTTAGGTAGTCGAAAAACAATTAATTCATGAAAACTTGCCTTATTAGGCAAATCGGGCCCTGCATAGTAGGCTGAAAAGTGCGTTCTGGCTACTAGGTACGACATATATATATATATATATATATATATATATATATATATATATATATATATATATATATATATATATATATATAATATATATATATATATATATATATATATATATATATATATAAATATATATATATATATATATATATATATATATATATATAAATATATATATATATATAAATATATATATATATATATATATATATATATATATATATATATATATATATATATATATATATATATTTATATATATATATATATATATATATATATATATATATATATATATATATATATATATATATATATATATATATATATATATATATATATATATATATATATTGGTGTATACTGGCAGCAGGTTTTCTTTCAAACATGTTTCATTGAATATGACCGCATATTCTGTATTTATTATTTTCTGGTTTAGGGCTTCTATCCCTCTAACTATTTTCTTAGCATCAGGGCTTAATTGAAATAGGAGTTCTCCAAAACTCATTTTCGTACTTTTAAGGTGAAGAAAAGAAGTGATTTACTATAGAGTGTATTACACTTATTTGTATAATTTGCACGACGTTTCGAACCTCCATGGTTCATTCTCAAGTGAACAGATCTTACAATACTAGTTGATTTTATACCCGCATTAGGTCAGGTGATAATACAATGAAGGTGAAAACATGGGGGGATACATAAGGGATAAACATAGGGGCTGCAGAAGGCTTATTGGCCCATACGAGGCATCTCCTATCCAAACACAAAGATTAATCCAGTGTAATTGGCCTGTTATGTTGGACATTGTCTTCTGTGTTGGCATCGATATGTTCTTGTCTTGTCCTTACTCTAATGGTGGGTAGAGTAAATAGTTCCGTGATTTGGGTGTTCATGGTAGGTCGCTCTATTCTTATGTGAATTGCCTCAAGAATTTGTAATCTTCTTGAATCTTGGGTTTTGTCTATTATGCAAGTATTCTTGTTCAACATTTCTCTTGTAATGTACAAGAGAAAATACACTCTATAGTAAATCACTTCTTTTCTTCACCTTAAAAGTACGAAAATGAGTTTTGGAGAACTCCTATTTCAATTAAGCCCTGATGCTAAGAAAATAGTTAGAGGGATAGAAGCCCTAAACCAGAAAATAATAAATACAGAATATGCGGTCATATTCAATGAAATATATATATATATATATATATATATATATATATATATATATATATATATATATATATATATATATATATATATATATATATATATATATATATATATATATATATATATATATATATGACAATGTCAGACCATGGAGGAAAATGAAACAGGAATTTCCTTAAGTACTTTCGTATATTAAATACATCTTCAGAAGGAAATTTCCTTCATTTCCTTCTGAAGATGTATTTAATATACGAAAGTACTTAAGGAAATTCCTGTTTCATTTTCCTCCGTGGTCTGACATTGTCACATTCTTAATCACGTGTTTATTTTCGTGATATACACACACATATATATATATATATATATATATATATATATATATATATATATATATATATATATATATATATATATATATATATATATATATATATATAATGTTGTTGAATATGACCGAAAAGGTAAGATTAATAATTCTAACACGAATTTTCTCAATATATCTTGTTTTTCTTCACTGTCGGTGACAATAATTTTATCAATTCTCCAAAATTAATTTTGTAATTGTCTGATGCCTGAAGGCATTGCGTAATGCTTCTTACATTGTCAAAGACTTAATTTACACACAGATTCATCGAACTTATATTCATTTTGGGTGAGGTGACATGGTACAAAGTTTTGGATGAGGTGAACAAACTTATGACAAACACAAGACAGAACAGGGAACAATGGGCATAAATTTCATATGAGAACTGCAGAACCTAGAAGGTCCAGGTGTTTGCCACCCAGATAAAATCAGTACTCTGACCTCTCCACTACATAGATCCTTAAAAGAGATCGAAACTCTGGAGTTTTTACCTAACATCTCGATCTCCCATCAACGCCAGCAATGGTAAGAGATCAGAATTCGTTTTTCATCAATCAATTGCATTTTCTAGGTACAACGCGAGCTACATGTATACACGGATACTTGCATAATCTCCCAAGTCTTAGGTAAACACACAAAGGACTCCACCCCCGCAAAAGACTCGAATCTATAAGGCCCAGGTGTTCGTTAACCCAGACACAACCATGGGCCGTCTAGGTTCAAGTCTCTTGCGTGGGGTTGGAGTCTTTTGTGTGTTTACAAAGTTCCGTAACGTCATTGTTTACATATATAGCAACTTGTTAATTTTACTCCTTACTATCTACTAACCGGCAAACAGTTGCAACATCAGTTCCTTTACTGGTTCTTCAATTTTTCTTAAGGACCCATTGACCGAAAGGAGATCAATTGCTGTTTTATCTGGAAAAAAAATTATGTCTCACAACACATACTGAATAATATTAACATAATTTTAAATTTTATGTTTCAAAATTTATAATAGCATATGTAATATTATATATTAAAAACAAATGCAGATCAAAATAAATGTTATCAATGACTAATAGGTTATCATAAGAAAATTACCAATCTCTTTGTAAGTCAACAGTTTTCTGAATATCTCCTGGAACAATACATTTAGATTTCTATATGAGGTTGCTCATTGCTGAAGATAAGACGTTTCAAAAGTAAGTTATAACAAGAAGTAGTATTGGGTGCCCGGGCTGCAACTATGTATAATTTCTTCATAAACTGTAGAATAGATTGCAGTATTTACAATATACTTCACCGTTTATTGACTGAGCAATCTATTGATTGCGAATTGAACGTCCACGAGTGTGTGTATGGACGACCCGTTCTCCAACCAGTTCTCACACTAGGCTGTTTAGAGCAGCGGCCGACTTCCCTAGACACATTCATCAATTTCAAGATACTGTGTATAAAAATTTGTTTGTTAACATATAAATTGATACTCTTAAACATTAAAATAGTATGTATAGTTTGGCGAAGGTTAGGTGTTTTGGTTATGTTGGTAATTATTTATAGTTGAAGTACGTGAATGAAGCATTTCTAGAATAGTTGTTCGAATAGAGGACGTGAGGGAAGCACTTGTTCCGGAAGTGTATCGGAATATATATATATATATATATATATATATATATATATATATATATATATATATATATATATATATATATATATATATATATATATATATATATATATATATATATGTCGTACCTAATAGCCAGAACGCACTTCTCAGCCTACTATGCAAGGCCCGATTTGCCTAATAAGCCAAGTTTTCATGAATTAATTATTTTTCGACTACCTAACCTACCTAACCTAACCTAACCTAACTTTTTCGGCTACCTAACCTAACCTAACCTATAAAGATAGGTTAGGTTAGGTTAGGTAGGGTTGGTTAGGTTCGGTCATATATATACGTTAATTTTAACTCCAATAAAAAAAATTGACCTCATGCATAATGAAATGGGTAGCTTTATCATTTCATAAGAAAAAATTAGAGAAAATATATTAATTTAGGAAAACTTGGCTTATTAGGCAAATCGGGCCTTGCATAGTAGGCTGAAAAGTGCATTCTGGCTACTAGGTACGACATATATATATATATATATATATATATATATGTCGTACCTAGCAGCCAGAACTCACTTATATATGTCGTACCTAGTAGCCAGAACGCACTTCTCAGCCTACTATGCAAGGCCCAATTTGCCTAATAAGCCAAATTTTCATGAATTAATTGTTTTTCGACTACCTAACCTACCTAACCTAACCTAACCTAACCTAACCTAACTTTTTCGGCTACCTAACCTAACCTATAAAGATCGGTTAGGTTAGGTTAGGTAGGGTTGGTTAGGTTCGGTCATATATCTACGTTAATTTTACCTCCAATAAAAAAAAATTGACCTCATACATAATGAAATGGGTAGCTTTATCATTTCATAAGAAAAAAATTAGAGAAAATATATTAATAAAGGAAAACTTGGCTTATTAGGCAAATCGGGCCTTGCATAGTAGGCTCAGAAGTGCGTTCTGGCTACTACGTACGATATATATATATATATATATATATATATATATATATATATATATATATATATATATTAGTATATTTTGGTAGCAGTCTTTCCTGTAGACATATATTATTAAATATGACCGAAAAAGTAAGATTAATAATTCTAACACGAATTTTCTCAATCTTTCGTACATTACGCTTCACTGTTAGAGGTAAATCAAAAATCAATTCTCCAAAATTCATTTTTATTTCTAGTCTGACGCGACACGGGCGCGTTTCGTAAAACTTATTACATTTTCAAAGACTTTAGTTCACAAATACACAACTGAATAGAACTTACGTATCTCCGATTTTATATCTACATTTGAGTGAGGTGGGAGGGGTGATGTGGCATTAACACAAGACAGAACAAGAGGGGATATTAATAGGGTATTAAAAGTATCAACACAAGACAGAACACAAACAATGGGTATTGAATAGAAGTGTTTGTAGAAAGCCTATTGGTCCATATTTCTTGATGCTTCTATATTGGAGCGGAGTCTTGAGGTGGGTAGAATATAGTTGTGCAATAATTGGCTGTTGATTGCTGGTGTTGACTTCTTGATGTGTAGTGCCTCACAAACGTCAAGCCGCCTGCTATCTCTGTATCTATCGATGATTTCTGTGTTGTTTACTAGGATTTCTCTGGCGATGGTTTGGTTGTGGGAAGAGATTATATGTTCCTTAATGGAGCCCTGTTGCTTATGCATCGTTAAACGCCTAGAAAGAGATGTTGTTGTCTTGCCTATATACTGGGTTTTTTGGAGCTTACAGTCCCCAAGTGGGCATTTGAAGGCATAGACGACGTTAGTCTCTTTTAAAGCGTTCTGTTTTGTGTCTGGAGAGTTTCTCATGAGTAGGCTGGCCGTTTTTCTGGTTTTATAGTAAATCGTCAGTTGTATCCTCTGATTTTTGTCTGTAGGGATAACGTTTCTATTAACAATATCTTTCAGGACCCTTTCCTCCGTTTTATGAGCTGTGGAAAAGAAGTTCCTGTAAAATAGTCTAATAGGGGGTATAGGTGTTGTGTTAGTTGTCTCTTCAGAGGTTGCATGGCTTTTCACTTTCCTTCTTATGATGTCTTCGACGAAACCATTGGAGAAGCCGTTATTGACTAGGACCTGCCTTACCCTACAGAGTTCTTCGTCGACTTGCTTCCATTCTGAGCTGTGGCTGAGAGCACGGTCGACATATGCGTTAACAACACTCCTCTTGTACCTGTCAGGGCAGTCGCTGTTGGCATTTAGGCACATTCCTATGTTTGTTTCCTTAGTGTAGACTGCAGTGTGGAAACCTCCGCCCTTTTCCATGACTGTTACGTCTAGAAAGGGCAGCTTCCCATCCTTTTCCATCTCGTAAGTGAAACGCAGCACGGAACTCTGCTCAAATGCCTCCTTCAGCTCCTGCAGATGTCTGACATCAGGTACCTGTGTAAAAATGTCGTCAACATACCTGCAGTATATGGCCGGTTTCAAGTTCATGTCGACTAAGACTTTTTGCTCGATGGTACCCATGTAGAAGTTTGCAAACAGGACACCTAGGGGAGAACCCATGGCGACCCCATCTACTTGCTTATACATGTGCCCATCCGGGCTCAAGAAGGGTGCCTCTTTAGTACAAGCTTGGAGTAGTTTCCTCAGAATATTTTCTGGTATGTCAAGAGGAGTACAGGCTGGATCACGATACATTCTGTCGGCTATCATTCCGATTGTCTCGTCCACAGGTACGTTGGTAAACAGCGATTCTACGTCCAACGAGGCTCTTATCCCTGTGGCCCGTGTGCCCCGCAGTAAGTCAACAAATTCCTTTGGAGACTTCAGGCTGAAGGCGCAAAGAACATAAGGAGTCAGCAGGCCGTTGAGTCGCTTCGCCAGTCTGTACGTGGGTGTGGGTATCTGGCTAATGATTGGCCGAAGTGGGTTTCCAGGCTTGTGCGTCTTGACATTTCCATACGCATATCCAGGTTTATATTCCCCAATGATCTTTGGCAGGAGGAGTCCGGATTTCTTGGCGTTCACAGAAATCCGCACAAGCCTGGAAACCCACTTCGGCCAATCATTAGCCAGATACCCACACCCACGTACAGACTGGCGAAGCGACTCAACGGCCTGCTGACTCCTTATGTTCCTTGCGCCTTCAGCCTGAAGTCTCCAAAGGAATTTGTTGACTTACTGCGGGGCACACGGGCCACAGGGATAAGAGCCTCGTTGGACGTAGAATCGCTGTTTACCAACGTACCTGTGGACGAGACAATCGGAATGATAGCCGACAGAGTGTATCGTGATCCAGCCTGTACTCCTCTTGACATACCAGAAAATATTCTGAGGAAACTACTCCAAGCTTGTACTAAAGAGGCACCCTTCTTGAGCCCGGATGGGCACATGTATAAGCAAGTAGATGGGGTCGCCATGGGTTCTCCCCTAGGTGTCCTGTTTGCAAACTTCTACATGGGTACCATCGAGCAAAAAGTCTTAGTCGACATGAACTTGAAACCGGCCATATACTGCAGGTATGTTGACGACATTTTTACACAGGTACCTGATGTCAGACATCTGCAGGAGCTGAAGGAGGCATTTGAGCAGAGTTCCGTGCTGCGTTTCACTTACGAGATGGAAAAGGATGGGAAGCTGCCCTTTCTAGACGTAACAGTCATGGAAAAGGGCGGAGGTTTCCACACTGCAGTCTACACTAAGGAAACAAACATAGGAATGTGCCTAAATGCCAACAGTGACTGCCCTGACAGGTACAAGAGGAGTGTTGTTAACGCATATGTCGACCGTGCTCTCAGCCACAGCTCAGAATGGAAGCAAGTCGACGAAGAACTCTGTAGGGTAAGGCAGGTCCTAGTCAATAACGGCTTCTCCAATGGTTTCGTCGAAGACATCATAAGAAGGAAAGTGAAAAGCCATGCAACCTCTGAAGAGACAACTAACACAACACCTATACCCCCTATTAGACTATTTTACAGGAACTTCTTTTCCACAGCTCATAAAACGGAGGAAAGAGTCCTGAAAGATATTGTTAATAGAAACGTTATCCCTACAGACAAAAATCAGAGGATACAACTGACGATTTACTATAAAACCAGAAAAACGGCCAGCCTACTCATGAGAAACTCTCCAGACACAAAACAGAACGCTTTAAAAGAGACTAACGTCGTCTATGCCTTCAAATGCCCACTTGGGGACTGTAAGCTCCAAAAAACCCAGTATATAGGCAAGACAACAACATCTCTTTCTAGGCGTTTAACGATGCATAAGCAACAGGGCTCCATTAAGGAACATATAATCTCTTCCCACAACCAAACCATCGCCAGAGAAATCCTAGTAAACAACACAGAAATCATCGATAGATACAGAGATAGCAGGCGGCTTGACGTTTGCGAGGCACTACACATCAAGAAGTCAACACCAGCAATCAACAGCCAATTATTGCACAACTATATTCTACCCACCTCAAGACTCCGCTCCAATATAGACGCATCAAGAAATATGGACCAATAGGCTTTCTACAAACACTTCTATTCAATACCCATTGTTTGTGTTCTGTCTTGTGTTGATACTTTTAATACCCTATTAATATCCCCTCTTGTTCTGTCTTGTGTTAATGCCACATCACCCCTCCCACCTCACTCAAATGTAGATATAAAATCGGAGATACGTAAGTTCTATTCAGTTGTGTATTTGTGAACTAAAGTCTTTGAAAATGTAATAAGTTTTACGAAACGCGCCCGTGTCGCGTCAGACTAGAAATAAAAATGAATTTTGGAGAATTGATTTTTGATTTACCTCCAACAGTGAAGCGTAATGTACGAAAGATTGAGAAAATTCGTGTTAGAATTATTAATCTTACTTTTTCGGTCATATTTAATAATATATATATATATATATATATATATATATATATATATATATATATATATATATATATATATATATATATATATATATATATATATATATATATATATATATATATATATATATATATGTATGTATGTCGTACCTAGTAGCCAGAACGCACTTCTCAGCCTACTATGCAAGGCCCGATTTGCCTAATAAGCAAAGTTTTCATGAATTAATGATTTTTCGACCACCTAACCTACCAAACCTAACCTAACCTAACTTTCTCGGCTACCTAACCTAACCTAACCTATACAGATAGGTTGGGTTAGGTTAGGTAGGGTTGGTTAGGTTCGGTCATATATCTACGTTAATTTTAACTCATATAAATTTTTTTTTACCTCATACGTAATGAAATGGGTAGCTTTATCATTTCATAAGAAAAAAATAGAGAAAATATATTTATTCTGGAAAACTTGGCTTATTAGGCAAATCAGGCCTTGCATAGTAGGCTGAGAAGTACGTTCTGGCTACTAGGTATGACATATGTGTGTGTATATATATATATATATATATATATATATATATGTCGTACCTAGTAGCCAGAACGCACTTCTCAGCCTACTATGCGAGGCCCGATTTGCCTAATAAGCCAAGTTTTCCTGAATTAATATATTTTCTCTAATTTTTTTCTTATGAAATGATAAAGCTACCCATTTCATTATGTATGAGGTCAATTTTTTTTTATTGGAGTTAAAATTAACGTAGATATATGACCGAACCTAACCAACCCTACCTAACCTAACCTAACCTATCTTTATAGGTTAGGTTAGGTTAGGTAGCCGAAAACGTTAGGTTAGGTTAGGTTAGGTAGGTTAGGTTGTCGAAAAAAACATTAATTCATGAAAACTAGGCTTATTAGGCAAATCAGGCCTTGCATAGTAGGCTGAGAAGTGAGTTCTGGCTACTAGGTACGACATATATATATATATATATATATATATATATATATATATATAAATATATATATATATATATATATATATATATATATATATATATATATATATATATATATATATATATATATATATATATATATATATATATATATATGTCGTACCTAGTAGCCAGAACTCACTTCTCAGCCTTCTATTCAAGGCCCGATTTGCCTAATAAGCCAAGTTTTCCTGAATTAATATATTTACTATAATTTTTTTCTTATGAAATGATAAAGCAACCCTTTTCTCTATGTATGAGGTCAATTTTTTTTTATTGGAGTTAAAATTAACGTAGATATATGACCGAACCTAACCAACCCTACCTAACCTAACCTAACCTATATTTATAGGTAAGGTTAGGTTAGGTAGCCAAAAAAAGCTAGGTTAGGTTAGGTTAGGTCGGTTAGGTAGACGAAAAAACATTAATTCATGAAAACTTGGCTTATTAGGCAAATCGGGCCTTGAATAGTAGGCTGAGAAGTGCGTTCTGGCTATTAGGTACGACATATATATATATATATATATATATATATATATATATATATATATAAATATATGTATATATATATATATATATATATATATATATATATATATATATATATATATATATATATATATATATATATATTTATATATATGGGGACGATAATGTGCGCATTCATTCCAACAACGGAGTCAGGTGTTTGGGTTCTGGGCGCCCTCCCAGGGAGAACACCAATCAACAGCCCACATCGCCCGTAAGGCAAAACACCTCCCAGACCTTCATTCCCACAGAAAATTTATTAGAAGCTATCAAAGCAACATCGGCCAGAACCTTGCAACACATCCCTAAAGCAGCCCGCCCCCATGCAGCAGCCAAATTATCTGCCCTCCGGAGAAAGGTTAACGACTCTCCTGGAACGAACCAAGCATGGCACAACCTCCTAATGTTTGGCAACATATGTCTAGCCACCCCTGCAAGGAGAGACAAAACCTTAGCTGCCTCATTCATCAAAGCTATAAATGATTTTCCCAGGGAGGACAACCAGGTGCGCCTTCCCACTCGCGCGAGAAACACCCACGGCAGGAAGAGCAACAGTTGCATATCCGAGACATCAAAAATCAGAACATCAGTCACCAAGAAAATTGAAGAAGGAAACACTATTGGCGCAATAAGAGTCATCACCAGTGAGGACTCAATTGCCGACAGAGATGCCGCAACAGCTCAAGCCCTAGGGGAGAAACGCCCACCCAGGGCTCCGCTTGAGGACGACATTGTACAAGTGGGGGCTACCGGAGCAGAACCTCTCTGGGTGGCTGAATCTGTGGTCCATAAAGCAGCCATGTCCTTCCTTACAGGATCAGCAGGTGGGTTCACAGGACTAAAACCCAACCACCTCAAGCAAATGCTCAACCCTGCACTGGGTGACATTGCAAAGAACCTCTTGGTGGAACTAACCAGATTCACCAACACATGTCTAGCTGGCAACATACCAGCGTCCATAAGACCTATCTTTTTTGGAGCATCTCTCTGTGCTCTAAAGAAAAAGGATGGAGGGATCAGGCCAATAGCTGTGGGCAATTCTCTCCGGCGTCTCGTCGCAAAGGCAGCTGCAAGAACAGTTAGTGATGCAGCGGCCAACATGCTGAAGCCAAAACCGCTCGGGTTTGGCATTCCACAAGGGTGTGAGGCGGCAGCCCATGCAGCTCGAGCCTTCATCGCCAACATCACAGACGAAAAGGCCCTTATCAAGCTTGATTTCAAAAATGCCTTCAATTTGGTGCGGAGGGATGCTGTACTCCGTGCGGATTCATAGTCATTTCCCTTCCCTCTACCCTTTTGTACATTCATGCTACAGTATGGATCTTAAGCTACTTTTTGGCGAACATGAAATTGACTCGCGAGAAGGCGTCCAACAGGGTGACCCCCTTGCTCCTCTCCTTTTCTGCATAGTCATCAAACAAGTCACAGAGGTCCTGTCCAGAGAGCTTAACATCAGGTTCTTGGATGATGGTACCCTAGCTGGTTCCCAAGACTCCCTCCTGGAGGACATCAGAAAAATCCAGGAGCAAGGTGCAGTTTTAGGCCTCACCCTGAACCCTTCTAAATGTGAAATAATATGTTCCAACCAGGGCATCGTAGAGAGAATAGAGGGTCTTCTGCCAAATATCCATAAAACTAAACCTGAAGACAGCACACTCCTCGGAGCTCCCCTGCGGTTGAAAGCCATCGATGAGGTCTTTGATAAGAAAATCGCCGTCCTTAAGAGGATGGATGGGAGGATTGAGGATATTGATGCTCATGATGCACTCTACCTCATCACAAGATGTCTGTCCCTCCCCAGGTTAACCTACTTTCTGAGGTGTTCACCATCTTACAGTAGACAAAAACTAAGTGAGTATGACTGGTTACTAAAATCAATGCTAGAAAAAGCTCTTAACCTCTCTCTCGATGACCTACAGTGGAAACAAGCCTCTCTTCCCGTAAGACTTGGGGGCCTCGGAGTTCGAACAGCAACGCAAATCGCTGTTCCAGCCTTCCTGTCCTCCTTATCAGCATCCGACGACCTTGTGAAGGAAATTCTACCTGCCCACTTACATCAGCTGGCAGGTGTACATGATCCCAATTTTACACGCTGTGCCACAGAGTGGGCCTCTCGTGCAGGCCAATCACCTCAACCACCATCCCCAAAAGCCCACAAGCAATCCAGCTGGGATGGCCCCATTGCAGACCAAGTTGCTGCAGAGTGCCTGGGTGCTGCAACAACACAACACGACATTGCTCGCCTCACAGCAGTAGCTACTGCTACTGTAGATATCCCGCCACATGCAGGGGATTTCCTGTTAGCAACCCCAATGTCGGCAACTGGCACGCGTCTCACACCACACGCCCTCCGAATTGCTGTGGCCCTGCGCCTTGCTGCCCCAATCCACACCAGATATAGGTGTATTTGCGGCGAGGTGGTGGCTGACAGGTACGGCCACCATGGCCTACTCTGCCAAAGCACAGGGGGATGGCACTCGAGACACAATGAAGTTAACGACATTATCAAGAGGAGCCTTACCACAGCTGGATGCCCAGCTGAAAGAGAGCCCAGTTACCTAATGCCCCGTAACTCTGATGCTCTTATTGGTCGTCCGGATGGTATCACAGTGAACCCCTGGAAGAATGGCAAGCAGTTGGTATGGGACTACACATGCGTATCAACCCTGGCTAACACCTACATTAACCTCAGTGTTGCACAACCAGGTGGCGCTGCCACCCACAGGGAAGCAGCCAAATCCCGTAAGTATAGTGAACTGGATCACCACTACAATTTTGTCCCCATTGCTTCTGAGACACTCGGCGCCTGGGATAAAAGTGCTACCAGTTTTTTGAAGGAACTGGGTTCTAGGCTCATTGAAACAACAAGGGACCCAAGAGCTGCAAGCTTTCTTTTCCAGCGCCTCAGTGTGGCGATACAGAGGGGAAATGCGCACTGCATCCAGGGTTCCTGCCCGCCATCTGAGGAGCTGGAGGAACTCGACAACCTATGATAACCATCTTTGTAACCCGTATGTAACTCCTTTTTTGTAACACAGTTCAAATAAAGTAAATATATATGTGTACATACAAAAGAATGGGGGTGGTAGGAGAAGATAATATTAGTGTTCAGTGAGAAACCACAAGGTCTCCTCTGAATACTTTTTATTTTCTTCTCCGAGGCTATGGGTCCCCACATTGGCACCAGAGGTGGTACCCTCACAAATTTATATATATATATATATATATATATATATATATATATATATATATATATATATATATATATATATATATATATATATATATATATATATATATATATATATATTACAACAATGAAACAGGAAACAATGGGTATTGAACGTAAGAATGGAAGTAATTGCAGAGGGCCTATTGGCCCATATTTCTTGATGCTTGTATATTGGAGCAGAGTCTTAAAGTGGGTAGAATATAGTTGTGCATTAATTGGCTGTTGATTGCTTGTTTTGACTTCTTGATGTGTAGTGCCTCGGAGATGTCAAGCCGCTTGCTATCGCTGTATCTATCGATGATTTCTGTGTTGTTTGCGAAGATTTCTCTGGTGATGGTTTTGTTGTGGGAAGAGATTATATGTTCCATAATGGAGCCCTGTTGCTTATGCATCGTTAAACGCCTGGAAACAGATGTTGTTGTCTTGCCTATATACTAGTTTTTTTGAAGCTTACAGTCCACAAGAGGGCATTTGAAGGCATAGACGACGTAGGTCTCTTTTTAACGCGTTCTGTTTTGTGTCAGGAGAGTTTCTCATGAGTAGGCTGGCCGTTTTCTTGGTTTTATAGTAAATCGTCATTTGTATCTTCAGATTTTTGTCTGTAGGGATAACGTTTCTATTAACAATATCTTTCAGGACCCTTTTCTCCGTTTTATGAGCTGCTGAAAAGAAGTTCCTGTAAAAAAGTCTAACAGGGGGTATAGGTGTTTTGTTAGTTGTATCTTCAGAGGTTGCATGGCGTTTCACTTTCCATCTTATGATGTCTTCAATGAAACCATTGGAGAAGCCGTTGTTGACTAGGACCTGCCTTACCCTACAGAGGTCTTCGTCGACTTGCTTCCATTCTGAGCTGTGGCTGAGAGCACGGTCGACATAAGCGTTAACAACACTCCTCTTGTACCTATCCGGGCAGTCACTGTTGGCATTTAGGCACATTCCTATGTTTGTTTCCTTAGTGTAGACGGCAGTGTGGAAACCTCCTCTCCTTTCCATGACTGTTACATCGAGAAAGGGCAGCTTCCCATCCTTCTCCATCTCGTAAGTGAAACGCAACACAGAATTCTGCTCAAATGCCTCCTTCAGCTCCTGCAGATGTCTGACATCAGGTACCTGTGTAAAAATGTCGTCAACATACCTACAGTATATGGCCGGTTTCAAGTTCATGTTGACTAAGACTTTTTGCTGTTGTAACATATCACCTCACCCAAATAAAGGTATATGTATATATATATATATATATATATATATATATATATATATATATATATATATATATATATATATATATATATATATATATATATATATATATATGCGAACAAGCCTGAATGGTCCCCAGGACAATATGCAACTGAAAACTCACACCCCAGAAGTGACTCGAACCCATACTCCCAGGAGCCACGCAACTGGTATGTACAAGACGCCTTAATCCACTTGACCATCACGACCGGACAAAATGAGGTGATAGCCGAGGCTATTTGAACCACCCCACCGCCGGCACTCGGATAGTAATCTTGGGCATAGCATTTTACCAAATCACCTCATTCTTTGGGGCACACGTGAGGAACACAAATGCGAACAAGCCTGAATGGTCCCCAGGACAATATGCAACTGAAAACTCACACCCCAGAAGTGACTCGAACCCATACTCCCAGGAGCCACGCAACTGGTATGTACAAGACGCCTTAATCCACTTGACCATCACGACCGGACAAAATGAGGTGATAGCCGAGGCTATTTGAACCACCCCACCGCCGGCACTCGGATAGTAATCTTGGGCATAGCATTTTACCAAATCACCTCATTCTTTGGGGCACACGTGAGGAACACAAATGCGAACAAGCCTGAATGGTCCCCAGGACAATATGCAACTGAAAACTTTGTTATATATATATATATATATATATATATATATATATATATATATATATATATATATATATATATATATATATATATATATATATATCTATATATATATATATATATATATATATATATATATATATATATATATATATATATATATATATATATTTGTAGCAAAGTTCAAATAAAGTAAATATATATGTGTACATACAAAAAAATGGGGGTGGTAGGAGAAGATAATATTAGTGTTCAGTGAGAAACCACAAGGTCTCCTCTGAATACTTTATATTTTCTTCTCCGAGGCTATGGGTCCCCACATTGGCACCAAAGGTGGTACCCTCACAAACTTTTATATATATATATATATATATATATATATATATATATATATATATATATATATATATATATATATATATATATATATATATATGTCGTACCTATTAGCCAGAACGCACTTCTCAGCCTACTATGCAAGGCCAAATTTGCCTAATAAGCCAAGTTTTCCTGAATTAATATATTTTCTCTAATTTTTTTCTTATGAAATGATAAAGCTACCCATTTCATTATGTATGAGGTCAATTTTTTTTATTGGAGTTAAAATTAACGTAGATATATGACCGAATCTAACCAACCCTACCTAACCTAACCTAACCTATCTTTATAGGTTAGGCTAGGTTAGGTAGCCGGAAAAGTTAGTTTAGGTTAGGTTAAGTAGGTTAGGTACTCGAAAAACAATTAATTCATGAAAACTTGGCTTATTAGGCAAATCGGGCCTTGAATAGTAGGCTGATGAGTGCGTTCTGGCTACTAGGTACGACATATACTCTCAGCTGTGGCTGAGAGCACGGTCGACATATGCGTTAACAACACTCCTCTTGTACCTGTCTGGGCAGTCGCTACAGTCGCTCTTGTACTCTTGACAGGTACAAGAGGAGTGTTGTTAACGCATATGTCGACCGTGCTCTCAGCCACAGTTCAGAATGGAAGCAAGTCGACGAAGAACTCTGTAGGGTAAGGCAGGTCCTAGTCAATAACGGCTTCTCCAATGGTTTCGTCGAAGACATCATAAGAAGGAAAGTGAAAAGCCATGCAACCTCTGAAGAGACAACTAACACAACACCTATACCCCCTATTAGACTATTTTACAGGAACTTCTTTTCCACAGCTCATAAAAAGGAGGAAAGGGTCCTGAAAGATATTGTTAATAGAAACGTTATCCCTACAGACAAAAATCAGAGGATACAACTGACGATTTACTATAAAACCAGAAAAACGGCCAGCCTACTCATGAGAAACTCTCCAGACACAAAACAGAACGCTTTAAAAGAGACTAACGTCGTCTATGCCTTCAAATGCCCTCTTGGGGACTGTAAGCTCCAAAAAACCCAGTATATAGGCAAGACAACAACATCTCTTTCTAGGCGTTTAACGATGCATAAGCAACAGGGCTCCATTAAGGAACATATAATCCCTTCCCACAACCAAACCATCGCCAGAGAAATCCTAGTAAACAACACAGAAATCATTGATAGATACAGCGATAGCAGGCGGCTTGACGTTTGCGAGGCACTACACATCAAGAAGTCAACACCAGCAATCAACAGCCAATTATTGCACAACTATATTCTACCCACCTCAAGACTCCGCTCCAATATAGAAGCATCAAGAAATATGGACCAATAGGCTTTCTACAAACACTTCTATTCAATACCCATTGTTTCGTGTTCTGTCTTGTGTTGATGAAATTAATACCCTATTAATGCCACTTCTTGTTCTGTCTTGTGTTGATGAAATTAATACCCTATTAATGCCACCTCTTGTTCTGTCTTGTGTTAATGCCACATCACCCCTTCCACCTCACTCAAATGTAGATATAAAATCGGAGATGCGTAAGTTCTATTCAGTTGTGTATTTGTGAACTAAAGTCTTTGAAAATGTAATAAGTTTTACGAAACGCGCTCGTGTCGCGTCAGACTAGAAATAAAAATGAATTTTGGAGAATTGATTTTTGATTTACCTCCAACAGTGAAAAAAAATGTACGAAAGATTGAGAAAATTCGTGTTAGAATTGTTAATCTTACTTTTTCGGTCATATTTAATAATATATGTCTACAGGAAAGACTGCTACCAAAATATACTAATATATATATATATATATATATATATATATATATATATATATTTTTTTTTTTTAATAGGGAAGGGAGTACCACCTCTGGCTGGAAGAAGGGGGACCCATAGCCTCGGAGGAAACCACACATAACGCATTGGAGGAAACCACACATAACGCATTGGACGCATCTAGGGTATAACGCATCTAGGGTATATATATATATATATATATATATATATATATATATATATATATATATATATATATATATATATATATATATATATATATATATAACAAGCCTGAATGGTCCCCAGAGCTATATGCAAATGTATATGTATATATATATATATATATATATATATATATATATATATATATATATATATATATATATATATATATATATATATATATATATATATATATATATATATTATTAAATATGACTGAAAAAGTAAGATTAATCATTCTAACACGAATTTTCTCGATCTTTCGTACATTTCTTTTCACTTTTGGTGGTAATTCAAAAAGCAATTCTCCAAAATTCATTTTTATTTCTAGTCTAGAAATAAAAATGTCTAGTCTAGAAATAAAACAGACTAGAAATAAAAATGAATTTTGGAGAATTGATTTTTGAATTACCACCAATAGTGAAAAGAAATGTACGAAAGATGGAGAAAATTCGTGTTAGAATTATTAATCTTACTTTTTCGGTCATATTTAATAATATATGTCTACAGGAAAGACTGCTACCAAAATATACTAATATATATATATATATATATATATATATATATATATATATATATATATATATATATATATATATATATATATATATATATATATATATATATATATATATATATATATATAGGGGGGTACCACCACTGGTGTAATTATAGGGACCCACAGCCTCAGAGAAGGGAACACAGAGCACTCAGGGAAAAACTTGACATTTAACTCTGAATACGAAAGAGTGTTCACTTCTCCTACCACCCCCTTTTTTTTATTATGATGTACACTTTATTATGCAAGGTTATACAGTTACATATCTGATTTTATACAAAAAATGAACATTAAGAGGACACAAGAAAAAGTTCGCTTCCTAGAGGCTGTAGATTTCCTCGAACTCCTCCGACGCCGGGCAGGAACCGAGGATGCAGCGGGCATTTCCCCTCTGGATCGCGACACTGAGGCGCTGAAAGAGAAAACTTGCTGCTCTAGGGTCTCTTGTGGTGTCAATGAGCTTGGAACCAAGATCCTTAAGAAACCTTCTTGCACTCTCACCCCATGGGCCTAGGGTCTCAGACCCTATTGGAACGAAATTGTACCTTTGATCTAATTGCCTGTACTTGACTGACTTTTGTTTTTCTCTGTGTGTCGCTGCGGCTCCTGCCGTGCCGGCAGAGAGGGTGATGTATGTCGTTGCCAGGGTGGATACGCAAGTATAGTCCCATGCTAACTGCCTGCCACCCTTCCACGGACGCAGTGTGATTCCGTCTGGTCGGCCGGCAAAGCTAACAGAGTCACGGTTCAGTAGGTTGCGGGGCTCTCTCTCCGCTGGACACTGAGCAGAGGCAAGGCTTCTTTTAATGATGTCGTTGACTTCGTCGTGTCTAGTGTGCCAACCACCCGATTTTCCACAGTGCAGGCCATGCAATCCATATTCGTCAGCATCTGCCTCGCCGCAAATACACCTGTAAACAGTGTGGATAGGGGCAGCAAGGCGGAGAGCGACTGCAATACGGAGCTCCTGCGGATCAAGACGTGTGCCTGTCGCAGACATAGGGACTGCCAGAAGGAAGTCCCCTGCATGGGGAGCCTGCACAGCTGTGAGGCGTGCACGATCACTGGGGGTTGTTGCTGCCTCCAGCAAAGCTGTGGCTTCTTTGTCTACAATGGGGCTGTCCCAACTGGATTGTTTCTTGGCTTTCGGCATGGCTGGTCTGAGTGCTGGGTCTGTCATGGCACCCCATTTCGTGTCACATTCCGTGTAGTGGGGGTCCTGTATCCCCGCTACATCACGTTACATATATATATAATATATATATATATATATATATATTTATTTATATATATATATATATATATATATATATATATATATATATATATATATACATATGTAAATATATTATTTAAATATATATGTATATATATGTATATGTATATATATATATATATATATATATATATATATATATATATATATATATATATATATATATATATATATATATATATATATATATATATATATGCAAAGAAGCCTGAATGGTCCCCAGGACTATATACAACTGAAAACTCACACCCCAGAAGTGACTCGAACCCATACTGCCAGGAGCAACGCAACTGGTATGTACAGGGACGCCTTAATCCGCTTGACCATCACGACCGGACATAAGGAAGTGATAGCTGAAGCTATTTGAACCACTTCCCCGCCGGCACTCGGATGGTAATCTTGGGCATAGCATTTTATCAAATCACCTCATTCTTTGGAGCACACGTGAGGAACACAAATGCAAACAAGCCTGAATGGTCCCCAGGACTATATACAACTGAAAACTCACACCCCAGAAGTGACTCGAACCCATACTGCCAGGAGCAACACAACTGGTATGTTCAGGGACGCCTTAATCCGCTTGACCATCACGACCGGACATAAGGAAGTGATAGCCGAAGCTATTTGAACCACTTCCCCGCCGGCACTCGGATGGTAATTTTGGGCATAGCATTTTATCAAATCACCTCATTCTTTGGGGCACACGTGAGGAACAACAAATGCAAACAAGCCTGAATGGTCCCCAGGACTAAATACAACTGAAAACTCACACCCCAGAAGTGACTCGAACCCATACTGCCAGGAGCAACGCAACTGGTATGTACAGGGACGCCTTAGTCCGCTTGACCATCACGACCGGACATAAGGAAGTGATAGCCGAAGCTATTTGAACCACTTCCCCGCCGGCACTCGGATGGTAATCTTGGGCATAGCATTTTATCAAATCACCTCATTCTTTGGGGCACACGTGAGGAACACAAATGCAAACAAGCCTGAATGGTCCCCAGGACTATATACAACTGAAAACTCACACCCCAGAAGTGACTCGAACCCATACTGCCAGGAGGAACGCAACTGGTATGTACAGGGACGCCTTAATCCGCTTGACCATCACGACCGGACATAAGGAAGTGATAGCTGAAGCTATTTGAACCACTTCCCCGCCGGCACTCGGATGGTAATCTTGGGCATAGCATTTTATCAAATCACCTCATTCTTTGGAGCACACGTGAGGAACACAAATGCAAACAAGCCTGAATGGTCCCCAGGACTATATACAACTGAAAACTCACACCCCAGAAGTGACTCGAACCCATACTGCCAGGAGCAACACAACTGGTATGTTCAGGGACGCCTTAATCCGCTTGACCATCACGACCGGACATAAGGAAGTGATAGCCGAAGCTATTTGAACCACTTCCCCGCCGGCACTCGGATGGTAATTTTGGGCATAGCATTTTATCAAATCACCTCATTCTTTGGGGCACACGTGAGGAACAACAAATGCAAACAAGCCTGAATGGTCCCCAGGACTAAATACAACTGAAAACTCACACCCCAGAAGTGACTCGAACCCATACTGCCAGGAGCAACGCAACTGGTATGTACAGGGACGCCTTAGTCCGCTTGACCATCACGACCGGACATAAGGAAGTGATAGCCGAAGCTATTTGAACCACTTCCCCGCCGGCACTCGGATGGTAATCTTGGGCATAGCATTTTATCAAATCACCTCATTCTTTGGGGCACACGTGAGGAACACAAATGCAAACAAGCCTGAATGGTCCCCAGGACTATATACAACTGAAAACTCACACCCCAGAAGTGCCTCGAACCCATACTGCCAGGAGCAACGCAACTGGTATGTACAGGGACGCCTTAATCCGCTTGACCATCACGACCGGACATAAGAAAGTGATAGCCGAAGCTATTTGAACCACTTCCCCGCCGGCACTCGGATGGTATGCCCAAGATTACCATGTTCCTTAATGGAGCAAGATTACCATGTTCCTTACTTTACTGTGGGTGGCAGCGCCACCAGGTTGTGCAACACTGAGGTCAATGATGGTGTTAGCCAGGGTTGATACGCACGTGTAGTTCCATACCAACTGCTTGCCATTCTTTCAGGGGTTCACTGTAATACCATCCGGGCGACCAATAAGAGCATCAGAGTTACGGGGCATTAGGTAACAGGGCTCTCTTTCAGCTGGGTATCCAGCTGTGGTGAGGCTCCTCTTGATGATGTCGTTAACTTCACTGTGCCTCGAGTGCCATCTCCTTGTGCTTTGGCTGAGTAGGCCAAGGTGGCCGTACCCGTCAGCCACTACCTCGCCGCAAATACACCTATATCTGGTATGGATTGGGGCAGCAAGGCGGAGGGCCACAGCAATTCGGAGGTCGTGTGGTGTGAGACGCGTGCCAGTTGCCGACATTGGGGTTGCTAACAGGAAATCCCCTGCATGTGGGGCTGCTACTGCTGTGAGGCGAGCAATGTCGTGTTGTGTTGTTGCAGCACCCAGGCACTCTGCAGCAACTTGGTCTACAATGGGGCCATCCCAGCTGGATTACTTGTGGGCTTTTTGGGGATGGTGGATGAGGTGATAGGCCTGCACTCTGTGGCACAGCGTGTAAAATTGGGATCATGTACACCTGCCAGCTGATGTAAGTGGGCAGGTAGAATTTCCCTCACAAGGTCGTCGGATGCCGATGAGGAGGACAGGAAGGCTGGAACAGCGATTTGCGTTGCTGTTCGAACTCAGAGGCCCTCAAGTCGTACGGGAAGAGAGGCTTGTTTCCACTGTAGGTCATCAAGGGAGAGGTTAAGGGCTTTTTCTAGCATTGATATCAGTAACCGGTCATACTCAGCTAGTTTTTGGCTACCGTAAGATAGTGAACACCTCAGAAAGTAGGTTAACCTGGGGAGGGACAGACATCTGGTGATGAGGTAGAGTGCATCATGAGCATCAATATCCTCAATCCTCCCATTCATCCTCTTAAGGTCGGCGATTTTCTTATCAAAGACCTCATCGATGGCTTTCAACCCCAGGGGAGCTCCTAGGAGTGTGCTGTCTTCAGGTTTAGTTTTATGGATATTTGGCAGAAGACCCTCAATTCTCTCTACGATGCCCTGGTTGGAACATATTATTTCACATTTAGAAGGGTTCAGGGTGAGGCCTAAAACTGCACCTTGCTCCTGGATTTTTCTGATGTCCTCCAGGAGGGAGTCTTGGGAACCAGCTAGGGTACCATCATCCAAGAACCAGATGTTAAGCTCGCTGGACAAGACCTCTGTGACTTGTTTGATGACTAAGCAGAAAAGGAGAGGAGCAAGGGGGTCACCCTGTTGGACGCCTTCTTGCGAGTCAATTTCATGTTCGCCAAAAAGTAGCTTTAGATCCATACTGTAGCATGAATGTACAAAAGGGTAAAGGGAAGGAAAATGACTATGAACCGCACGGATTACAGCATCCCTCCGCACCAAATTGAAGGCATTTTTTATATCTAGCTTGATAAGGGCCTTTTCATCTGTGATGTTGGCCATGAAAGCTCGAGCTGCATGGGCTGCCGCCTCACACCCTTGTGGAATGCCGAACCCGAGCTGTTTTGGCTTCAGCATGTTGGCCGCTGCATCACTAACTGTTCTTGCAGCAGCCTTTGCGACGAGACGCCGGAGAGAATTGCCCACAGTTATTGGCCTGATCCCTCCATATTTTCTCTTTAGAACATAGAGAAATGCTCCAAAAAAGATAGGTCTTATGGTTTCTAGTATGGTGCCAGCTACGCATGTGTTGGTGAATCTGGTTAGTTCCACCAAGACTCTATGCAATGTCACCCAGTGCAGGGTTGAGCATTTGCTTGAGGTGGTTGGGTTTTAGTCCTGTGAACCCACCTGCTGATCCCCGCACACTGGTGGGTGTTGTCCAAAGATTGTTAATCTTCACTTGTTGTTTATGCAAGTATAGGCATATTTATATATATATATATATATATATATATATATATATATATATATATATATATATATATATATATATATATATATATATATATATATATATATATATATATATATATATATATATGTCGTACCTAGTAGCCAGAACTCACTTCTCAGCCTACTATGCAAGGCCCGATTTGCCTAATAAGCCAAGTTTTCATGAATTAATGTTTTTCGACTACCTAACCTACCTAACCTAACCAAACCTAACTTTTTCGGCTACCTAACCTAACCTAACCTATAAAGATAGGTTAGGTTAGGTAGGGTTGGCTAGGTTCGGTCATATATCTACGTTAATTTTGACTCCAATAAAAAAAATGAACCTCATACATAATGAAATGGGTAGCTTTATCATTTCATAGGAAATTATATATATATATATATATATATATATATATATATATATATATATATATATATATATATATATATATATATATATATATATATATATGTATGCAATTGACGATCACAAAACACTGATCATTTTATGCGGAAAATCCACAGAGAAATATGTATTATTTCTCTTTCATATTTCTCTGTGGATTTTCCGCATATATATGTATATATATATATATATATATATATATATATATATATATATATATATATATATATATATATATATATATATATATATATATATATATATATATATATATATATATATATATTTATATATATATATATATATATATATATATATATATATATATATATACACATATATATATATATATATATATATATATATATATATATATATATATGTATATATATATATATATATATATATATATATATATATATATATATATATATGTGTATATATATACATATATATATATATATATATATATATATATATATATATATATATATATATATATTTATGTATATATATATACATATATATATATGTACATATATATATATGTCGTACCTAATAGCCAGAACGCACTTCTCAGCCTACTATTCAAGGCCCGATTTGCCTAATAAGCCAAGTTTTCATGAATTAATGTTTTTTCGTCTACCTAACCTACCTAACCTAACCTAACCTAGCTTTTTTTGGCTACCTAACCTAACCTTACCTATAAATATAGGTTAGGTTAGGTTAGGTAGGGTTGGTTAGGTTCGGTCATATATCTACGTAAATTTTAACTCCAATAAAAAGAAATTGACCTCATACATAGAGAAAAGGGTTGCTTTATCATTTCATAAGAAAAAAATTATAGTAAATATATTAATTCAGGAAAACTTGGCTTATTAGGCAAATCGGGCCTTGAATTGTAGGCTGAGAAGTGAGTTCTGGCTACTAGGTACGACATATATATATATGTACATATATATATATGTATATATATATACATAATATATATATATATATATATATATATATATATATATATATATATATATATATATATGTATATATATACACATATATATATATATATATATATATATATATATATTAGTATATTTTGGTAGCAGTCTTTCCTGTAGACATATATTATTAAATATGACCGAAAAAGTAAGATTAATAATTCTAACACGAATTTTCTCAATCTTTCGTACATTTCGTTTCACTGTTGTAGGTAAATCAAAAATCAATTCTCCAAAATTCATTTTTATTTCTAGTCTGACGCGACACGAGCGCGTTTCGTAAAACTTATTACATTTTCAAAGACTTTAGTTCACAAATACACAACTGAATAGAACTTATGCATCTCCGATTTTATATCTACATTTGAGTGAGGTGGAAGGGGTGATGTGGCATTAACACAAGACAGAACAAGATGTCATATTAATAGGGTATTAATTTCATCAACACAAGACTGAACAAGAGTATTAATAGGGTATTAATTTCATCAACACAAGACAGAACACGAAACAATGGATATTGAATAGAAGTGTTTGTAGAAAGCCTATTGGTCCATATTTCTTGATGCTTCTATATTGGAGCGGAGTCTTGAGGTGGGTAGAATATAGTTGTGCAATAATTGGCTGTTGATTGCTGGTGTTGACTTCTTGATGTGTAGTGCCTCGCAAACGTCAAACCGCCTGCTATCGCTGTATCTATCGATGATTTCTGTGTTGTTTACTAGGATTTCTCTGGCGATGGTTTGGTTGTGGGAAGAGATTATATGTTCCTTAATGGAGCCCTGTTGCTTATGCATCGTTAAACGCCTAGAAAGAGATGTTGTTGTCTTGCCTATATACTGGGTTTTTTGGAGCTTACAGTCCCCAAGAGGGCATTTGAAGGCATTGACGATGTTAGTCTCTTTTAAAGGGTTCTGTTTTGTGACTGGAGAGTTTCCCATGAGTAGGCTGGCCGTTTTTCTGGTTTTATAGTAAATCGTCAGTTGTATCCTCTGATTTTTGTCTGTAGGGATAACGTTTCTATTAACAATATCTTTCAGGACCCTTTCCTCCGTTTTATGAGCTGTGGAAAAGAAGTTCCTGTAAAATAGTCTAATAGGGGGTATAGGTGTTGTGTTAGTTGTCTCTTCAGAGGTTGCATGGCTTTTCACTTTCCTTCTTATGATGTCTTCGACGAAACCATTGGAGAAGCCGTTATTGACTAGGACCTGCCTTACCCTACAGAGTTCTTCGTCGACTTGCTTCCATTCTGAGCTGTGGCTGAGAGCACGGTCGACATATGCGTTAACAACACTCCTCTTGTACCTGTCTTGGCAGTCGCTGTTGGCATTTAGGCTCATTCCTATGTTTGTTTCCTTAGTGTAGACTGCAGTGTGGAAACCTCCGCCCTTTTCCATGACTGTTACATCTAGAAAGGGCAGCTTCCCATCCTTTTCCATCTCGTAAGTGAAACGCAGAACGGAACTCTGCTCAAATGCCTCTTTCAGCTCCTGCAGATGTTTGACATCAGGTACCTGTGTAAAAATGTCTTCAACATACCTGCAGTATATGGCCGGTTTCAAGTTCATGTCGACTAAGACTTTTTGCTCGATGGTACCCATCGAAATGTACGAAAGATTGAGAAAATTCGTGTTAGAATTATTAATCTTACTTTTTCGGTCATATTTAATAATATATATATATATATATATATATATATATATATATATATATATATATATATATATATATATATATATATATATATATATATATATATATATATATATATATATATGTATATATATGTCGTACCTAGTAGCCAGAACGCACTTCTCAGCCTACTGTGCAAGGCCCGATTTGCCTAATAAGCCAAGTTTTCATGAATTAATATATTTTCTCTAATTTTTTTCTTATGAAATGATAAAGCTACCCTTTTCATTATGTATGATGTCAATTTTTTTTTATTGGAGTTAAAATTAACGTAGATATATTAGGTTAGGTAGGTTAGGTAGATTAGGTAGGTTAGGTAGTCGAAAAACAATTAATTGATGAAAACTTGGCTTATTAGGCAAATCGGGCCTTGCATAGTAGGCTGAGAAGTGCGTTCTGGCTACTAGGTACGACATATATATATATATATATATATATATATATATATATATATATATATATATATATATATATATATATATATATATATATATATATATATATATATATGTCGTACCTAGTAGCCAGAACGCACTTCTCGGCCTACTATGCAAGGCCCGATTTGCCTAATAAGCCAAGTTTTACTGATTTAATATATTTTCTCTAATTTTTTTCTTATGAAATGATAAAGCTACCCATTTCATTATGTTTGAGGTTAATTTTTTATTATTGGAGTTAAAATTAACGTAGATATATGACCAAACCTAACCAACCCTACCTAACCTAACATAACCTATCTTTATAGGTTAGGTTGGGTTAGGTAGCCTAAAACGTTAGGTTAGGTTAGGTTAGGTAGGTTAGGTAGTCGAAAAAACATTAATTCATGAAAACTTGGCTTATTAGGCAAATCGGGCCTTGCATAGTAGGCCGAGAAGTGCGTTCTGGCTACTAAGTACGACATATATATATATATATATATATATATATATATATATATATATATATATATATATATATATATATGTCGTACCTAGTAGCCAGAACGCACTTCTCAGCCTACTATGCAAGGCCAGATTTGCCTAATAAGCCAAGTTTTCCTGAATTAATATATTTTCTCTAATTTTTTTCTTATGAAATGATAAAGCTACCCATTTCATTATGTATGACGTCAATTTTTTTTATTGGAGTTAAAATTAACGTAGATATATGACCAAACCTAACCAACCCTACCTAACCTAACCTAACCTATCTTCATAGGTTAGGTTAGGCTAGGTAGCCGAAAAAGTTAGGTTAGGTTAGGTTAGGTAGGTTAGGTAGTCGTAAAAACATTAATTCATGAAAACTTGGCTTATTAGGCAAATCGGGCGTTGCATAGTAGGCTGAGAAGTGCGTTCTGGCTACTAGGTACGACATATATATATATATATATATATATATATATATATATATATATATATATATATATATATATATATATATATTCCTGCGGGGCATCGTGGAGACCGGACGCACCGTGGAGCTCCGGGCTACCTTCATACTTTATCACAAAACAGTGAGGTCAAGCAGGTGGGGCGTTGGTCAGGACATATGTGAACATTGTTAGAAGACATCTTCAGTGTTTGAAGTCCCTCCATCGTCCCAGTCAACGGTATTTTACAATTTTCTCCGGCTTGCCAAGCTTGAACTCACCAGCAACAGTGCCAGTGAGGGAGGCCTACCACCTTAACGGCCGGGGTGGGATGGGGAAGGGCGGGGGCGGAGGGAGGCGCGTGAGGGAAAGTGAACCTTAGAGTAAGGCGTCACTAAGAACACCCGCTCATCGGTCAGGCGGAGGAGGCTAGTAGTGGCCGCATTTCAAACTGCCCTCACCACCACACCTGCGGCCCCGACATACAAAGTGAATACCATGTATATATAGTGCCATAGTGAAATATACATCTCAAAGTGCCAACTACGATACTCAGTGCCATACACACCACAAAGTATCAACCCCCGTTTATAGTGTCATACATATAACAAAGTGCCAACCTCATATTCTCAGAGTCATACATACCCTGGTGTATATATATATGAATGTATATTGTGTCATGTGTATCGCCCACTCGATACCACGCCTCCCCCCCAAACCGACCCCATCCCCCCCCCGCACCTCACTACCTGAGCTGACCCTCGCCCCACCGACCTCCACACCCAGCCGCGGCCTCCACACCCAGCCGCGGCCTCCACACCCAGCCGCGGCCTCCACACCCAGCCGCGGCCTCCACACCCAGCCGCGGCCTCCACACCCAGCTGATGCCTCCACACCCAGCTGATGCCTCCACACCCAGTTGATGCCTCCACACCCAGTTGATGCCTCCACACCCAGTTGATGCCTCCACACCCAGTTGATGCCTCCACACCCAGTTGATGCCCCCACACCCAGTTGCTGGCTCCACACCCAGTTGCTGGCTCCACACCCAGTTGCTGGCTCCACACCTAGTTGATGGCTCTACACCCAGTTGATGCCTCCACACCCAGTTGATGCCTCCACACCAAGTTGTTGGCAGTTGCTTGGTCATGACCCAGTGTGTTTGCGCCCCTCTATAGAACAATGCACAGTTTAACTCTCCCAACCGAGTTGAAATGGAAGGGGTCCCAGCGGTCGGGCAGGACTTCACAAGCCTTGAGGTGCCAACAACTGCTCCTAAAAGAGGTTTTTGCCGAGTATGCAACAAAAACACTGCCATAAACCCATTGCCTCAGAGACACTTGGTGCCTGGGGTAAAAGTGCTGCTAGCTTTTTGAAGGAGTTGAGGTCTAAGATAATCGAAACAACTAGGGACCATAGAGCTGCCAGTTTTTTTTTTCAGCGCCTTAGTGTGGCAATCCAGAGAGGAAATGCTCACTGCATCCATGGTTCCTGCCCGCCATCTTAGGAGCTGGAGGAGCTATTCAACTTAAGACAAGCACCCTTGTACCCTGCATGTAATCAATATTGTAATTTTTTTGTGTAATGACATTTTAAAATAAAGTTAGATAAATATAAACACATACCAAAAGAATAGGGGTGGTAGGAGAAGAAAATATCAAAGTGTTCAGTGAGGATCCACAACGTCTTCTCTGATTACTCTATATTTTCTTCTCCAAGGCTATGGGTCCCTACACTTGCACCAGAGGTGGTACCCCTTCTAGGTTAATATATATATATATATATATATATATATATATATATATATATATATATATATATATATATATATGTATATATATAAAAATATAACCATTGATGCAGTGCGAATCATATTGCCAGGAGCCCAAGTGATCGCTCCCACCGATAGTGTGCTGCTATGGGCACCTCTGGGCTTGAGCGCAATTGAGGTAGTCCTCGAAAAAAAGCTGAACGACCTGAGGAGGATGGAGGGAAGAATAGGGGCTTTGGACGCCCACGATGCTTTGTACCTTTTCACACGATGCCTGGCTTTGCCCAGATTGACCTATTTCCTAAGGTGTGCTCCCTCCTTCGACAGCCCAAAATTAACAGAATATGACACACTCCTAAGGTCAATAACCGTGAAAGTGTTAAACCTCTCCCTGCAAGATGACTAATGGGACCAAGCAACGCTCCCAATTAGACTCGGGGGAATAGGGATTCGCAAGGCGACACAGTTAGCATTGCCGGCATTCTTATCCTCGATCAATGCAACAGGTGAACTAGTCAAGGAAATACAACAGATATACCTAAGCGACTCCATTGGGATTCATGATCCCAAATTCGCGGAAGGAGCCGGTCAGTGGGACACTCTTGTAAACTCTCATCCTCGACCGACTTTTCCAAATGACTGCAAACAGTCCAAATGGGATAGCCCCATAGTGGAAAACATCGCCACATCATTGCTGGAGGCAGCTTCCAGGAAGGACAAAGCGCGTCTTCTAGCTGTGCAAGCGCCCCATGCCGGGGACTTCCTGTTGGCAGTCCCTAATTCTGCCTTGGGCACCCGCCTGGACCATCGGACCCTAAGTATTGGTGTTGCCTATCTCCGCCTCTATCTCCACCGAACACCGGTGTATTTGCGGCCATGCACGGGCAGACCAATACGGCAGCCATGGTCTCATCTGTCGTAAGACACAGGGAAAGATTGCCAGACATGAAGCAGTCAATGACATCATCAAGAGAAGTTTGGTTTCAGCTGGGTGCCCAGCACAAAGGGAACCTCAGTTATGCAGGCCTGACAACAGCCAAAAACGCCCAGATGGAGTCACCCTGCAGCCGTGAGGGAAGGTAAACAGGTCGTGTGGGACTACACATGTGCATCTGATACCATTGGCTGATACCTATCTATCTTACAGCACAGCTGAGGGAGGCGGGGCGGCCACCTTCAGGGAGACCCAGAAAACTAACAAGTACAGGGACCTAGAACGTTGTTACAGGTTCATGCCGATAGGCTCTGAAACTCTGGGCGCCTGGGGTAAATGTGCACTTATGTTCCTGAAGGAGCTTGGCGAGGAACTCATTGGGAAGACTAGAGACCCAAGAGCGGTCAGTTTCATGTTCCAGCACCTCAGTATCGCTGTTCAGAGGGGAAATGCGTGCTGTATTTTGGGTACGCACCCGACCCCCAAAGAGCTGGACGAGGTCTTCGAACACTGATTGTTATATTGTTATATAAGTGGGTGTTTTCTGTAAACTGTAGCATTGCAATAAAATCAAATAAAAAAAATAATAGGTGTGGTAGGAGAGGAAAAGATTAAATTATTCAGTGAGAATCCACAAGGTCTTCTCTGAACACTATTTATTTTCTTCTTCGACGATGTGGGTCCCTTTAATTAAACCAGTGGTGGTACCTCTAAATATATATATATATATATATATATATATATATATATATATATATATATATATATATATATATATATATATATATATATATATATATATATTAGTATATTTTGGTAGCAGTCTTTCCTGTAGGCATATTTTATTAAATATGACCGAAAAAGTAAGATTAATAATTCTAACACGAATTTTCTCAATCTTTCGTACATTATGCTTCACTGTTGGAGGTAAATCAAAAATCACTTCTCCAAAATTCATTTTTATTTCTAGTCTGACGCGACACGGGCGCGTTTCGTAAAACTTATTACATTTTCAAAGACTTCACAAATACACAACTGATTAGAACTTGCGTTTCCCTGATTTTATATCTACATTTGAGTGAGGTGGGAAGGGTGATGTGGCATTACATTTGAGTAAGGTGGGAAGGATGATGTGGCATTAGAGGATATTAATAGGGTATTAAAAGTATATATATATATATATATATATATATATATATATATATATATATATATATATATATATGTATATATATATATATATATATATATATATATATATATTTATTTATTTATATATGTATATATATATATATATATATATATATATATATATATATATATATATATATATATATATATATATATATATATGTATATATATATATATATATATATATATATATATATATATATATATATATATATATATATATATATATATATATATATATGTCGTACCTAGTAGCCAGAACGCACTTCTCAGCCTACTATGCAGGGCCCGATTTGCCTAATAAGCCAAGTTTTCATGAATTATTTGTTTTTCGACTACCTAACCTACCTAACCTAACCTAACCTAACTTTTTCGGCTACCTAACCCAACCTAACCTATAAAGATAGGTTAGGTTAGGTTAGGTAGGGTTGGTTAGGTTCGGTCATATATCTACGTTAATTTTAACTCCAATAAAAAAATGACCTCATACATAATGAAATGGGGAGCTTTATCATTTCATAAGAAAAAAATTAGAGAAAATATATTAATTCAGGAAAACTTGGCTTATTAGGCAAATCGGGCCTTGCATAGTAGGCTGAGAAGTGCGTTCTGGCTACTAGGTACGACATATATATATATATATATATATATATATATACATGTCGTACCTAGTAGCCAGAACTCACTTCTCAGCCTACTATGCAAGGCCCGATTTGCCTAATAAGCCACGTTTTCATGAATTAATGTTTTTTCGACTGCCTAACCTACCTAACCTAACCCAACCTATAAAGATTGGTTAGGTTCGGTCATATATCTACGTTAATTTTAACTCCAATAAAAAAAATTAACCTCATACATAATGAAATGGGTAGCTTTATCATTTCATAAGAAAACATGTTTGAACATTATATATATTCAGGAAAACTTGGCTTATTAGGCAAATCGGGCCTTGCATAGTAGGCTGAGAAGTACGTTCTGGCTACTAGGTACGACATATATATATATATATATATAAATATATATATATATATACATATGTCGTACCTAGTAGCCAGAACGCACTTCTCGGCCCACTATGCAAGGCCCGATTTGCGTAATAATCCAAGTTTACCTGAATTAATATATTTTCTCTAATTTTTTTTCTTATGAAATGATAAAGCTACCCATTTCGTTATGTATGAGGTTAATTTTTTTTTATTGGAGTTAAAATTAACGTAGATATATGACCGAACCTAACCAACCCTACCTAACCTAACTAACCTATGTTTAGAGGTTAAGTTAGGTAGCTGAAAAAGTTAGGTTAGGTAGTCGAAAAACAATTAATTCATGAAAACGTGGCTTATTAGGCAAATTGGGCCTTGCATAGTAGGCTGAGAAGTGCGTTCTGGCTACTAGGTACGACATATGTCTATATATATATATATATATATATATATATATATATATATATATATATATATATATATATATATATATATATATATATGTATATATATAAAAATATAACCATTGATGCAGTGCGAATCATATTGCCAGGAGCCCAAGTGATCGCTCCCACCGATAGTGTGCTGCTATGGGCACCTCTGGGCTTGAGCGCAATTGAGGTAGTCCTCGAAAAAAAGCTGAACGACCTGAGGAGGATGGAGGGAAGAATAGGGGCTTTGGACGCCCACGATGCTTTGTACCTTTTCACACGATGCCTGGCTTTGCCCAGATTGACCTATTTCCTAAGGTGTGCTCCCTCCTTCGACAGCCCAAAATTAACAGAATATGACACACTCCTAAGGTCAATAACCGTGAAAGTGTTAAACCTCTCCCTGCAAGATGACTAATGGGACCAAGCAACGCTCCCAATTAGACTCGGGGGAATAGGGATTCGCAAGGCGACACAGTTAGCATTGCCGGCATTCTTATCCTCGATCAATGCAACAGGTGAACTAGTCAAGGAAATACAACAGATATACCTAAGCGACTCCATTGGGATTCATGATCCCAAATTCGCGGAAGGAGCCGGTCAGTGGGACACTCTTGTAAACTCTCATCCTCGACCGACTTTTCCAAATGACTGCAAACAGTCCAAATGGGATAGCCCCATAGTGGAAAACATCGCCATCGATTAACACAAATGCGAACAAGCCTGAATGGTCCCCAGGACAATATGCAACTGAAAACTCACACCCCAGAAGTGACTCGAACCCATACTCCCAGAAGCAACGCAACTGGTATGTACAAGACGCCTTAATCCACTTGACCATCACGACCGGACAAAATGAGGTGATAACCGAGGCTATTTGAACCACCCCACCGCCGGCACTCGGATAGTAATCTTGGGCATAGCATTTTACCAAATCACCTCATTCTTTGGGGCACACGTGAGGAACACAAATGCGAACAAGCCTGAATGGTCCCCAGGACAATATGCAACTGAAAACTCACACCCTAGAAGTGACTCGAACCCATACTCCCAGAAGCAACGCAACTGGTATGTACAAGAAAACGCCTTAATCCACTTGACCATCACGACCGGACAAAATGAGGTCCTTGTTCGCATTTGTGTTCCTCACGTGTGCCCCAAAGAATGAGGTGATTTGGTAAAACGCTATGCCCAAGATTACTATCCGAATGCCGGCGGTGGGGTGGTTCAAATAGCCTCGGTTATCACCTCATTTTGTCCGGTCGTGATGGTCAAGTGGATTAAGGCGTCTTGTACATACCAGTTGCGTTGCTTCTGGGAGTATGGGTTCGAGTCACTTCTGGGGTGTGAGTTTTCAGTTGCATATTGTCCTGGGGACCATTCAGGCTTGTTCGCATTTGTGTTCCTCACGTGTGCCCCAAAGAATGAGGTGATTTGGTAAAATGCTATGCCCAAGATTACTATCCGAGTGCCGGCGGTGGGGTGGTTCAAATAGCCTCGGTTATCACCTCATTTTGTCCGGTCGTGATGGTCAAGTGGATTAAGGCGTCTTGTACATACCAGTTGCGTTGCTTCTGGGAGTATGGGTTCGAGTCACTTCTGGGGTGTGAGTTTTCAGTTGCATATTGTCCTGGGGACCATTCAGGCTTGTTCGCATTTGTGTTCCTCACGTGTGCCCCAAAGAATGAGGTGATTTGGTAAAATGCTATGCCCAAGATTACTATCCGAGTGCCGGCGGTGGGGTGGTTCAAATAGCCTCGGTTATCACCTCATTTTGTCCGGTCGTGATGGTCAAGTGGATTAAGGCGTCTTGTACATACCAGTTGCGTTGCTTCTGGGAGTATGGGTTCGAGTCACTTCTGGGGTGTGAGTTTTCAGTTATATATATATATATATATATATATATATATATATATATATATATATATATATATATATATATATATATATATATATATATATATATATATATATATATATATATATATGTCGTACCTAGTAGCCAGAACGCACTTCTCAGCCTACTATGCATGGCCCGATTTGCCTAATAAGCCAAGTTTTCTTGAAGTAATATATTTTCTCTAATTTTTTTCTTATGAAATGATAAAGCTACCCATTTCATTCTATATGAGGTCAATTATTTTTTATTGTAGTTAAAATTAACGTAGATATATGACTGAACCTAACCAACCCTACCAAACCTAACCTAACCTATCTTTATAGGTTAGGTTAAGTTAGGTAGCCGAAAAAGTTGGGTTAGGTAAGGTTAGGTAGGTTAGGTAGTCGAAAAACCAATAATTCATGAAAACTTGGCTTATTAGGCCAATCGGGCCTTGTATAGTAGGCTGAGAAGTGCGTTCTGGCTACTAGGTACGACATATATATATATATATATATATATATATATATATATATATATATATATATATATATATATATATATATATATATATATATATATATATATATATATATATATGTCGTACCTAGTAGCCAGAACGCACTTCTCTGCCTACTATGCAAGGCTCGATTTGCCTAATAAGCCAAGTTTTCATGAATTAATTGTTTTTTGACTACCTAACCTACCTAACCTAACCTAACCTAACTTTTTCGGCTACCTAACCTAACCTAACCTATAAAGTTAGGTTAGGTTAGGTTAGGTAGGGTTGGTTAGGTTCGGTCATATATCTACGTTAATTTTAACTCCAATAGAAAAAAATTGACCCTATACATAATGAAATGGGTAGCTTTATCATTTCATAAGAAAAAAATTTGAGAAAATATATTAATTCAGGAAAACTTGGCTTATTAGGCAAATCGGGCCTTGCATAGTAGGCTGAGAAGTGCGTTCTGGCTACTAGGTATGACATATATATATATATATATATATATATATATATATATATATATATATATATATATATATATATATATATATATATATATATATATATATATATATATGTATATATATATATATATATATATATATATATATATATACATATATATATATATATATATATATATATATATATATATATATATATATATATATATATATATACATATATATATATATATATATATATATATATATATATATATATATATATACATATATATATATATATATATATATATATATATATATATATATATATATATATATATATATATATATGTCGTACCTAATAGCCAGAACGCACTTCTCAGCCTACTATTCAAGGCCCGATTTGCCTAATAAGCCAAGTTTTCATGAATTAATGTTTTTTCGTCTACCTAACCTACCTAACCTAACCTAACCTAGCTTTTTTTGGCTACCTAACCTAACCTTACCTATAAATATAGGTTAGGTTAGGTTAGGTAGGGTTGGTTAGGTTCGGTCATATATCTACGTTAATTTTAACTCCAATAAAAAAAAATTGACCTCATACATAGAGAAAAGGGTTGCTTTATCATTTCATAAGAAAAAAATTATAGTAAATATATTAATTCAGGAAAACTTGGCTTATTAGGCAAATCGGGCCTTGAATAGTAGGCTGAGAAGTGAGTTCTGGCTACTAGGTACGACATATATATATATATATATATATATATATATATGTCGTACCTAGTAGCCAGAACTCACTTCTCAGCCTACTATGCAAGGCCCGATTTGCCCAATAAGCCAAGTTTTCATGAATTAATGTTTTTTCGTCTACCTAACCTACCTAACCTAACCTAACCTAGCTTTTTTTGGCTACCTAACCTAACCTTACCTATATATATAGGTTAGGTTAGGTTAGGTAGGGTTGGTTAGGTTCGGTCATATATCTACGTTAATTTTAACTCCAATAAAAAAAAATTGACCTCATACATAGTGAAAAGGGTAGCTTTATCATTTCATAAGAAAAAAATTATAGTAAATATATTAATTCAGGAAAACTTGGCTTATTAGGCAAATCGGGCCTTGAATAGTAGGCTGAGAAGTGAGTTCTGGCTACTAGGTACGACATATATATATATATATATATATATATATATATATATATATATATATATATATATATATATATATATATATATATGTCGTACCTAATAGCCAGAACGCACTTCTCAGCCTACTATTCAAGGCCCGATTTGCCTAATAAGCCAAGTTTTCATGAATTAATGTTTTTTCGTCTACCTAACCTACCTAACCTAACCTAACCTAGCTTTTTTTGGCTACCTAACCTAACCTTACCTATAAATATAGGTTAGGTTAGGTGAGGTAGGGTTGGTTAGGTTCGGTCATATATCTACGTTAATTTTAACTCCAATAAAAAAAATTAACCTCATACATAGAGAAAAGGGTTGCTTTATCATTTCATAAGAAAAAAATTATAGTAAATATATTAATTCAGGAAAACTTGGCTTATTAGGCAAATCGGGCCTTGAGTAGTAGGCTGAGAAGTGAGTTCTGGCTACTAGGTACGACATATATATATATATATATATATATATATATATATATATATATATATATATATATATATATATATATATATATATATATATATATATATATATATATATATGCGAACAAGCCTGAATGGTCCCCAGGACAATATGCAACTGAAAACTCATATATATATATATATATATATATATATATGTCGTACCTAGTAGCCAGAACTCACTTCTCAGCCTACTATGCGAGGCCCGATTTGCCTAATAAGCCAAGTTTTACTGAATTAATATATTTTCTCTAATTTTTTTCTTATGAAATGATAGAGCTACCCATTTCATTATGTATGAGGTCAATTTTTTTTTATTGGAGTTAAAATTAACGTAGATATATGACCGAACCTAACCAACCCTACCTAACCTAACCTAACCTATCTCTATAGGTTAGGTTAGGTTAGGTAGCCGAAAACGTTAGGTTAGGTTAGGTTAGGTAGGTTAGGTTGTCGAAAAAACATTAATTCATGAAAACTAGGCTTATTAGGCAAATCAGGCCTTGCATAGTAGGCTGAGAAGTGAGTTCTGGCTACTAGGTACGACATATATATATATATATATATATATATATATATATATATATATATATATATATATATATATCTTCTATCTTTTATATAAATAAAAATTGAAATGTTAGTTTGTTCAAAATCACTAATCTCCCAAAGTTCATCACCGATTGCTTTGAAATTCCCACACAACATTCCATTTGCATCCGAGCGGGTTTTTATATACATACTATATCGATATCACGTCTGTGACAGGAAATTTTTTTTTTTTTTAAACTGTCCTTTTCATGTGTTTTTCAAGTGAAAGAAATCTGCGAAACATCTTTATCGATTGCTTTGAAATTTTGATTCAACGTTGCATTGGAATAGGCGAGTTTTTTTATTTGCCTACTATATACATTGTGACGATAATCTCTTTCAAAAGAGATTGAGCCTGCTCTTCCCTATATCATTCACGGCATTTTACAAGTACAATATACTATATTGAAGATCCGTACACCTGTATCACAAACGTTTTGCCCAGGAAGCAAAGCGTACCTTGCACCACCCGACACGCCGGCTCCGCCAGTCGTCAACGAGCAAACTACCCATTCTCTGCCTGCCTGCTCCTGACTGGCTGGTGTATCGCGACAACACCTTCACCTGCACTCACGCCCCCTACCTGAGTCGACGTCTGGGCCAGCTCACGATGTACTCCTCAGAATATCTCTGTGCTCTTAGAAGTTGACATCTCTCTCTGGTAGACTAAGCCCTGGCTGTCGTGTACTAAGGGAGGTGGCAGCTTTAGCCAGTATTCTCAGCACCTGATTATCATTATTATTGTCTTGCACTTTATTTTGTTTTAGAATTAATTTCACACCTATTAATTATTCATGTTGTTTTGTTTGTTGACTTGTTTTGAATTTTACGTAAGCCAAGGGATTGTCTTTGTTCATATCTTGTTTTCTAGAGTAATTAAAATTTCATTGTTTATATTTTGTGTTTTGTGTGTCTTCCCATTACCTTACCACAGACAAACAGGCAAGCAGTCTCTTTTTTTTCTGTAAGTGTGACAAGACATTGCCACCTGCCATTGGAGGACTGCCGAACATCAACACTCCAACACTTTACCGTCACATTTCATGGGGGCCTGTCCAAGGAGCTTCACTCAGGTACTAGTACCAGACCGTAAATTTGTGGTAAGCGTACTTGGCTTTGGTACAGTAGCTTTTCACTATTTTCAATATTTAATTTTATTTTCATATGGTGCTGTGTGTATTGTGCATTCCGAGAGTAGCATATGGTGAGTGTGAGACAACTTTGGATTACGTGGTGACTGTAGGCCTCAGTCATTCTCTGAATTGGTCATCTCTCCCTTCGTGTTATTACTCATGTTTACCATCTTTTGTCCCTAAGATATTTCTCATATTTTCGGCAGATCATCATATTGGTACCCTGGTACTGTGGTCTGTCCCCGGGTCAAGAGCACCTAATCTTCTGCAATCTGACGGTAGGAGGATAAAGAGGGCCATAGTTCCTCTAGCACGAACTTTAGTTGCTGAATTGGGACCCCAGCAGCAGTTCTCGTCACCAGTTGACACCTCGCACCCCTACACGTCGGTCAGAGATGATGATATTTACCTAGGTAGGGAATTAGCTTTCTTTTTTCAGAGCACAAAAGTTCGCTAATTCTGTAAGTATCATATTTCATTTCAGTGGGAAAAACTTGCTTATGTCCTATAGAGACTCGGCAAGGTATGCCTACATTCTTGGACTACCTAATTCACTTTTGAGGCAATTAAATGTTTCATTTGTTTTAGAAACTCAGTTTCGCTTACTTAGTAGGATTTTCTTGCCCTTATCCTCTTACATTGAGTACCGGGTACAAGATTTCCTGCGATCTTGATTTATTAATCATTTACCATCTTGAAATTAACATTAATTGTTACCGATTCCACAGGATAGGTACCAGTTGCCACGTTGTCCTGTTTCTGACATTCACCATATCACAACAGTATATTCGTTGTACATTTATTTGCTAATTTCACCATGTTTCGTCTCCAAGCTTTCCGTGCAGATCCAGCAGGTGAAATAGGGAACTTAAGTCGTGCCAAGAGGATCGAATTACAAACTCTTGCACATGAGTATCAACTAGATGTTCCCCATGGAGCCAAAATAAATGAATTGCATAACCTGTTACTGGATCATCTCTTAGAGGAAGGTAAGATTGACTCTGAAACTCACGAAACTTACTTTATTGCAGATAAACCTGATTTGGCAGCTATGAAACTCAAACTAGAACTTGCCAAGATCGAGCGAGAGCAGCAAAGGGAAGCCCTCGAACAACAAAATGAAGCTCTACAACTGAGGAAAAGAGGAAGCCACCTTGAAGATAGAAGAACAGGAAAGTGAAGTCGCCCTCAAGGAACGTGAAACTGCAATACTCCGTGAGCGTGAGCGAGTACAGCTTGAAGCAAAACATGGTCACCTGGAGATGCAACGCGAGCATGACAAACAACAAGAAGCTCTGGCTATGGAATGTCGTCAACAAGAATTCGCGTTGGAAACTACACTCCTCACTCAACGCCAGCAAGCTGCCGCCAGTCTTCCAGTAAGTTTCAATATCTCACATGCAAGTAAGTTAATGCCACCATTCGTAGAGACAGAAGTCGACGTATTTTTCACCACCTTTGAGACCCTTGCTAATCAACTTAGTTGGCCTGCCGACCAATGGGCTACACTTCTCAGAGTACATCTCACAGGTAGAGCTGCAGTTACACTCAGTACTTTGGCGTCCTAGAATGACTACCAGACTCTGAAACAAGCATTGTTATACGCCTACCTTCTCTCCACCGAAAGCTACCGAAGAAAATTCCGTGACCACCTAAAGGCAAGTACCACTACCTTTCTAGAATTTGCTAATACCAAAAGGAGATATTTTATGAAATGGCTGGAAGCAGCACATGTCACTACCTTTGCAGAACTCGTCAAACTCATGCTAGTTGCAGAATTCTTGAGGCGTGTGCCGCCTCCTGTCCGTTTATATTTAACAGATAAAGAAGAGACCAACTACCTAAAATGTGCTAAGTCGGCTGACACTTACAGCCTCATCCACCGGCTGACACCAGAACCACCTTCCAGTAAGAAGTCTTGGTACAGTTACGAGAAAGTGAGTACCGATCAAGCTGGCTCGCAATTGTACTGTAAGTATTGTAGACTCTATGGACATACCATAGATAAATGTGGTAAGTCTCAATACAAAGGTAATACTGAATCCACTAAACCCAAACAGACTCCTCCTAAGTCCGGTAAGCCTGTGGTGAATGTTGGTGTTCATGTTAATGATCTTTCTCTCTTCAGTACACCTGTATCCTGGAACTGTCTCTACCAACGGTTCAGATCCGGAGGGACGTTTCAAACTGAAGATCTTGAGGGACACAGCGGCTCTTCAATCAATTATTTTGAAATCAACTGTGCCCAATATCTCCTACACCGGGGAAACCGTCTTCATCACTGACCTCACTGCTACCACTCCTTATCCTCTCGCCAGAGTCCACCTGGATTGTCCCTTCGTGACCGGTGAAGTCCAAGTCGCCATCAGGGAAAAGCCTTTTCCCATGCCTGGAGTGCATCTTCTCCTGGGCAACGACTTGGCAGAAGACCTGCAACCGACCAACCTGATCGTCATGGACAAACCCCAGGTGTGTACCTCTGTAATGGATAATCCCATAACTGAGTATGTTCCAGCAAAGGTTTAAGAGAGTGATGAAGTTTCTCCTCCGGTTTTAGTGACCACCCGTGCACAAGCTGCACGACCACAGCCAGCTGACTCTACTTCTACCGCTGTCCCTCAAGACCCTCAGAAACTACCCCCGAATCTGACCACATTGGAGTTCCGTAAGTTACAGAGGGAAGATCTTACCTTGACACCATTATTCTTCCAGGCTGAGACTCAACCTGACAGTATTTCTGGGTTCTTCCTAGAGAACGAGTTGCTCTACCGCAGGTACAGACCCAGTAAACTGAAGGAGGAGGACGATTGGGCCAACGTCGAACAACTAGTGATTCCTGCCAGCCTGCGGCCCACTATTCTACACCTGGCCCACGGAGCACTCTCGCACTACGGATTTAACAAGACCTACCACGGAATCCGTCAAGACTACTACTGGCCAGGTATGGTAAATAGCGTCAAACAGTACGTCAAACAGTGTCATACATGTCAGATGGCAGGTAAACCGAACATCTCTATCCCCAGAGCACCACTGACACCCATCCAGGTGCCTGCGGAACCTTTCCACAGACTTATTATAGACTGTGTTGGTCCTTTACCTCGGACCAGTTCTGGCAACGCCTATATACTAACCATCCTGTTTCCTACCACCAGATTCCCCATAGCAGTTCCAGTAAAGAACATTACGGCTGCTACGGTGGTGAAACACTTATTGAAGATCTTCACCTAGTATGGATTTCCAAGGGAAGTTCAGAGCGACTGTGGCACCAACTTCACCAGTGAAATCTTCAAGAGGACACTGGAAGAGTTCAACATCACACAGGTATTGTCCAGCCCCTATCATCCTGCTTCACAGGGTTCTCTTGAGCGTAGTCATCAGACTATTAAAGCACTCCTGAAGAAGTTTTGCAATGAAACCTCTAAGGATTGGGATAAGCAAATAGATTTAATCATGTGTATATTAAGAAGTCTTCCCAATGAGTCTCTAGGAGTATCTCCTTATGAGATGCTCTACGGACGTAAGTGCCGTACTCCTCTCAAAGCTTTTAAAGACTCTCTACGTGATGCCACCTTCAGTGAGCATCAGAATGTGCCCCAGTTTCTTCAAAAGCTACAACACGTTCTAGAGAGGGTGCATAACTTTACTAAGGATAATCTATTGAAAGCACAAGAGAGGATGAAGACTCATTACGACCAGAACAGCAAAGTAAAGAAATTTAAACCGGAAGACTTCGTGCTGGCCTATTTCCCTATCCCAGGTTCTCCCTTGCAAAACAGGTTTTCAGGACCCTACCGCATCAAGGAGTGCAGAAACAACCACAACTACGTTCTAGAGACTCCAGATAGGTGGCGGAAGACCCAGTTGTGCCACGTCAACCTCCTGAAGCTATATAACGGTACTCCTCCCACTGTATTGATAACATATTCTTCCTTTAAAAGTCCATACATCCACAGTATTCTTCCCTGCTTCTCCTCCCGAAAGCACTGACACTGAGTCAGCGCTTTCCAATTCGGAAATCCTAACTGATCTTTTTAACTATTTTCAGGACCATAATTGTGCTCCTTTGCCATATTCTAATCCTATTCTCACCTCGTCAAATATCACCAAGCCTTTCATCCTCCATGTCGACGCCAGTGGTACCGGCATCGGGGGTGACCTAATGCAACAACGAGGCGAGGAGAATATACCTGTTAGCGACCACAGCTACAAGGAACTACAGCACAATCGACAGGGAGCTACTCATCGTCCTGAATTTGCAGCACTTCAAACAATACCTGAAAAGTGCTCGGTCTACCACCATCAACACGGACCACAACACCCTACACTTCCTGCATCAAGCCCAATTCAATAACCAACGTCTTCTACGATGGGCTTGATATCTGCAGAAATTCAACCTGGAGATCTCTACATCAAGGGGTCTGACAACATCATAGCCGACGCCCTCTCCAGAGTCTATGAAGTAGAGGCAACTCCACCTATCACTCTACCACATGAAGACGTAACTTCTTCCGGAACCGCAGGCTTCGGGGGAGAGTTGTGACGATAATCCCTTTCAAGAGAGATTGAGCCTGCTCTTCCCTATATCATTCACGTCATTTTACAAGTACAAGATACTATTTTGAAGATACGTGCACCGGTATCACAAATGTTTTGCCCAGGAAGCAAAGCATACCTTGCACCACCCGACACGCCGGCTCCGCCCGTCGTGTCATGCTATGAATACATCATAATATGTTATGAAACATCAAACCATTTGGGAACGCATTAAATTAATATTGCTTGCAGTAGATTTCAGGCAAATATTATTTCTAATTCCTCGATCGACACCAGCGGACGAAATAAATGCTTGCCTGAAATACTTTACTTTATGGTGCCACGTAAAGACATTTAAATTAACTACAAATATGCGTGTAGTTATGTAGCTACTGCAAAACAATCCATCAGCTGAGATATTCTCACATCAATTTCTGGAAATAGGGAACGTAAACGTGCCGGTTGATCTGACCTCAGGACGAATTTCATTGCCTCATAACTTCCGCGATTTAGTGACGTCAAAAGAAGAATTGGTTGAAGAAGTATTTCCCAATATTGAAACCAATTATAAGAATTACGACTGGCTGAGTGAACGAGCTATTCTTGTGGCCAAGAACAAAACGTCTAAGACCTTAACAATATTATTCAGTCTAACATTCAAAGCGAGGCAATCACATACAAGTTCGTCGACACTGTTGTGAAGAAGATGAAGCAGTTAACTATCCAACATTTTTTTAATTCACTTGATCTGTCAGGGCTACCATCACACATACGACAATTGAAAATCGGCGTGCCAATTATCATGTTGCGAAATATCAACCAGCCAAAACTTTGCAACACCACGTGCTTTACAGTAAAAAAAATAATCATCAACGTCGTAGAAGCAACAATATTGACAGGACTTTTCAAAGGTGAAGATATCCTCATTCCTCACCTTACTTGGATTCCAAAAGATATACCATTTCAATTTAAGAGATTGTAATTTCCAATTCGATTGGCGTTTGCAATTACAATCAACAAAGCTCAGGGCCAATCTTTAAAATTGTGCACTTTATATCTAGACACGGATTGCTTCTCACATGGACAATTATATGTTGCGAGTTATGAGTCGGCAAACCAGACAATCTGCATATCTCCAGGCAATGGAACAACAAAACCACAATGTATACCCACAAGCATTGTAAAACTAAACATACTAGAAACGTGCGCTTTCTCTTTTCTTTCTTTCCCATTTAACCAGACTGAGTCACAGCAACGCGTGGCGGGTATTGCTAGTATATATGAAAAAATGGAAATGTTCGTTTGTTCAAAAACGCTAATCTCCGAAAGTACTTCATTGATTGCTTTGAAATTTTTACACAACGTTCCATTCGAATCCGAGCAGGTTTTTATATACATTCTATATAGATGTCACGTCTGTGACGGTAAAAAACATGCATTTTTTGAAAAACAGAGCCATTTGTTGGATGTAAGGGCAACACATGCTGTAATCTCTGAAGGTTCTTCACCAATTGCTTTGAAATTTTGACACAACGTTGCATTCGAATAGGCGCATCTTTTTATAAACCTACTACATAGATGCCACAACTGTGACAGGTAAAAACATACGTTTTTGAAAAACAGCGACATCTGTTGCATTAATGACAACATGCACGCTATACTAAATTTATCACGAATTCCATTTAATGTTTCCAATTGCATTGATAAATTTTATTTTCATAGATTTCGATTTATTTTATTTTTTAGTGAATTATTTTATATGACATTGTGTTGAAATTGAGCTGTGTTGTTTTCCATACCGTTCATTTCGTAAGTATAAGTATAGATGCCACATTTGTGACAGGTAAAACTATGCTTTTCTTGAAAAACAGCACCATCTGTTGAATGTAAGAGCAACACACAAGCTATAATAGATATGTTACAATTCCATTTCAATGTTTCTGATTGCATTGATAAATTGAATTTTCATAGATTTTGATTTATTTTAATTTTGATTTAATTATTTTGTGTAAATTGCATTGGAATTGAGCTGTGTTTTTTACCAGACCGTTCATTTCGTGAGAATAGTTTATTTTTATATTTTTTTCATATTTTCATTTAATTTGTTAACTGTTTTTCTTATAATTCAGTGATAGGAACATCAGATCATTTGTTGTTACTTATTTTCTGATGGGTACATTAGACCATTTGGGAAGGCATCGGACGAGGGAATGGGGAAAGGTGGGGATGATGAGGGGACGGAAGTGAGAGATAGTGGGGAGGACGAGGGGACAAGGGAGGGGGGTAATGGTGGGGAAGGACGAGGGGACGGGGGCGTTTGGGATGGTGGGGACGGATGGGGGAATGGAGAATGATGGGGGAGGACAAAGGGAGAGGGGAGTGGGGCATGGTGGGAAGGAAAAGGGGACGGTGGAGTGGTTGAGAGGCCGAGGAGACGGGTGAGGGAGAAATGGTGGGGAGGATTGGGGGACAAGGAAGGTTGCTGTTGCTCAGCAACGCACATGTGTTGTTGAGCTACAGGAACGCGTGGCCGGGTACTGCTAGTATATATATAAATATCTACATGTTTTAATCACCATAACTGTACAACTTAGCTATTATGGTGCCAAATGAGCATAGTGGCCATCCTCTACATAGCATGACAAGTCATACAGACGACGCCACCTCCGTCACTCAAATGACTCTTCACAACATACTCCTTTTGTTGTGTTACGGTATCAACACCGTTGCTGAAGTGTGTCGTAGCGATTTCGGCGCCATCTATGGACCTGCACTCCAACTTCTGGCCATTTGGTGAGATGCAGAGAACACCATCTGCTGGCGGTGGTGTGGCGTCGGAGAAAGGCTCATGTATCATACCTCAATTAGGAGGTGAGGTCGATAATGATGACCTCTGGTGTGGTGGCATAACGATATCATCGCCATCTAGGTTGTGCAGGCAATACAATTTCAATTCCTCAGTGGAAGGGTGTTATCCTTCCAAGTCACCCAGTTTACGGTCTGTCTAGCTAATGGTGTTTTTTTCACTGAGGTTACGTAAGGAGGCGATTACGCTGTGGAAATCAATTCACCTTGGGCAGTCCAGAACTCCTGACTTTGTCCTGTGAGAGGACAAAGTGACCACCGTCGATACTAGCAGTGTGTTAGCCGCTGGATTTTTGTAGTGTTGTATGGACTGACATACCCGGGATTTGGCCAGTAGGAGTTATGAGGCGACAGTATTGTTCATCTGCTGAGAAGTGCTCCTAGTGTGTTGCTACACACTTCTGCCAAGGTGTTAGCTACCCAAGTTCATCAATATTTGAGACCCCTGTCAGCTTCTTGCTAAAGCCCTCTGTCAGTGTGCTTTTGGTGAGCAGATGTGGGATATTGGGACATCGTGACGATACGGTGTATGGACTGGTCCATGTTGAGAAGGGTGAACTCGCCAGTGATTACCATTGAGCGTGGGCGACGTGTACTTGAAGGTAATGGACTCGCCAGGATTTGATGAACACTGCAGATCTATTGAGTGTCCTGGGTGAAAGCGACACAGTGTAAATATGTGTAGTTATACATCTATAGATAATATATTAGTGAAGGTGTAATTGCATATTGTTTATTCCCCTTTATTCCTTGCACTGTTACTTGCTTCTGCCAATTCTTGAGAACTTAACATTGACTTGGAGTAGGATCAGAGAAGAAGAGACTATACGGCACGTTAACAGAAAAAAATGGTTACTGGCTCAAGAAAGGTCGTAACATAAATGGCATCCCCAGCAGGATCCGACTTCTCATCATGTGAGTTTGATAGAATTGGTTAAGTAATTAGTGCAATCCCTTAGTATAGATTTCCCCTCTTTGTCTATAAGTGTTAAGTGTAGTTTTCGGTGTTGGGAATCAGTGCAGTGTTACGTGATCGTGCGCAACATTTTCAAAGTGAACAATGGCCGAGAAACAGACCACTGATACTTGAGACGCTGGTCAGGAGTTCCTAAGCCAGGGGAACTGCCTTCCCAAGCTGAAATATCTTGGGAAACCCGAGTTAGTTTTAGTAAGTGCCTACCTTGAGATTAAGGTGAGCGATCCCAACTCGCATGTGAAAATCCTCTTATTCACTTGAACCTAACAGCAAGCAGGAAAGAGAAGTCCCTAGAAAAGGAGAGAGCGTAATGGCTTCCACTGAAAAGGAAGACTAGAGAAGTGATGCTGGGAGTGACCAAGATGAGCTAAATGTAAGCCTATTAAAAGTGAGGATGCGAGAGTTAGACATCCAGCATGAAATTGAGTGGAAGAAGCTAGAACTAGAGAGAGAGGAGATAAAAAGCTGAAAACAGGTAGAAAAATGGAAGAGAGAAAGAAAAGAGGACTAGAAAGAGAAATGGAAATGAAAATAAAACGTGAAATCGAAGTGAAACGGTTGGAGAGGGAAATAGAAATGAAACGTTTGAAAATAAAAGAAAATAAAGAAAAGGAGCGAGAAAGGCAACAAAACTTGGAAGTGCTAAGTCGAGTGGTAGAAAGAGAAACCAATGGTTTCGATCATTAAAATGGTGCCTAAGTTCAGTGAGAAGGTGGTGTCAAAGTTCTTTGTTTCTTTCGAGAGGGTAGCTGCATCATTGGACTGGCCAAGAGACTGATTGGGCACGTATGATCCAATCAGTGCTGACTGTAAAAACCCAAACCGCGTACTCCACACAGTCGGTAGGTGACTCTAGTGATTACGACGCTGTCCAGAACGATGTGCTGATGGTTTACCAGTTGGTGCCTGAAGCATACAGGCAGAATTTTCGCAACCATAAGAAGACATCAGAGCATATCTTTATGGAGTTTACGTGTATTAAGGAACGGCTCTTTTTACCAATGGTGCGCGTCTCGGAAGGTGGAAACGAAAAAAATACTGGAACAACTCGTCTTATTAGAAGATTTCAAAGAGTATTTGACCAGTGATCTGATGACATACTTGGAAGAGCAGGTAGTAGAAATCTTGACCTTGGGTGCTGCTACCATCATGGCTTAAGAATATATTCAAACCCACAGGCCCTCTATCAGGTAAGGTTCCGAAGAGCTACTCAAAGCTATATTTTGAAGTATAAGGCAGAGCAGAGAGAACCGTCCCATGTAGTACCATGAAGACCCCACCAGGTAATCCATGACGAACTAGTCCAAGTAGTCCGAAACAAATTAGTCCTAGGAGGGACATGGCGCATTGGACCTGTGGGCAGAAAGGGGCACGTAGCTGCTAAGTGTAGAAGCAGAACAGGTAACGACCCACATAGGGAGTTATTGCTGATGAATTGTGTGACACCACCAGTAGTCACCCATTTCTTGGGATGAATAGAGAGAAAACAGGATTGCTTGCTCCCTTACACTTGGAAAGGGTATGTATCGAGTGATCAAACAGGCAGGTCTGTAGGGATTTTTAAGGATAGTGGAGCAGCCCAATCTCTGATTTTGAGGAACTCGTTACCCGACAAACTGCTTACCGATGGGAAACAAAGACTTACTTTAGATGGGTTTCCCTCTACGTGGTACATTTCCCCCCTTAGTAGAAGTACATTTGGAATCGCTATATTTTTCTGGAAAGTATACTTTGGTAGTAGTGAATCATCTTCCTATAGAAAGAGTAGAGGTCATACTGTTCAATAACTTAGCATTCTGTTTGGACAGTAACCATTCCATGGTTACCTGCTTGATGGAGTTCTGGGAGTTCTTCTACTCCCCAAGCCCGGCCCGAGGCCTGGCTCAACTTGTGAGAGTTTGGTCCACCAGGCTGTTGCTTGGAGCAGCCTGCTGGGCCACATACCCACCACAGCCCGGCTGATCCGGAACTTCTTTTAGAAAACAGTCCAGTTTTCTCTTGAAGATGTCCACGGTTGTTCCGGCAATATTTCTTATAGTCGCTGCGAGGACGTTGAACAACCGCGGACATCTGATGTTTATACAGTGCTCTCTGATTGTGCCTATGGCACCTCTGCTCTTCACTGGTTCAATCTTGCATTTTCTTCCATATTGTTCACTCCAGTATGGTGTTATTTTACTGTGTAGATTTGGGACCTGGCCCTCCAGTATTTTCCATGTGTATGGAAATTACACTTGTATTTCCCTTGAAAAATTTCCTTGTGGACGATCCGGTTAAAGAAGTGATAAGACTTGTAGTAGCAGTGTCAACCAGATCCCAGACACAGTTGAGATTAAATGACTTGTTTTACCCTATACCTACTGTCAAGGTTCTCACTCCTTTCAACCGTATATGATTGCGGCCGCTCCCACGGGTCTTCGCCCCTCCGTTCCTGGAGCCACTGCTCGCCCTGGGGGCTCCCCAATCTACCAGGGGCTGGACTTATATGCGCCCATAGCGAGTTGATAGGTTCAAGCCCACTGGTCTCACGGCTGAACCTGCCGGTCTTGATGACTATGGGATACTCTCTCTCTCTTTCTCTATCTAGTCTTTTCAAGGTCGCCAGCTGGGTGTTTATACTCGTGTCCCAGCAACACGTCAGTGGTCTCATTAGTTATCTTAAATCAAGGATGCAATCTCATGTGCAATGTAAGGTGGCATAAATGGTTTCACTCAAAATAGCCTTAGAGAATGGAGGCTCACTCAAACACATTGGTAAGATTAAAAGTTTACTGAAGAAAATATATAAACTTGCATAAAGAAATAATAAAGGTGGAATTGTCCGATGGCGGCAACATTCCTCTCGTCGTGCCTCTGGCAACCCGGTCAGCTGCTCGGGTCCAACTGGCAGTCGGCTGAGACACACCTTGCGCCTCTGGCAACACGATCAGCTGGACGATTCAAAGTTCGTTTCTGGCCTCTTGAAAACCAGCCACTACTTCCAGGTGCACCAACGTCACTGCATCTACATATTTATGTTCACACACACACCAGCTCATGCCTACATGAGCTCCTTGGCTCCTAGCCTAACACTCTGTCACATGGACAATAAATGGTAACAAGAAATGTTCAAGATATACAAAATATCCGAGCTCGCCTAGATCAAAAGAGTAAAGGGAGGGATAATTATCTACCTTACTTCATTCCGTTATGAGGCCATCCTGTCCTCTATCGAGGTATGTTGAGGTTCCTGGTCTTGGCGTTTGGTCTTCCGTTGATCAGTTTCCCACACACACAAGTTCCTCAGTCGTCCTTGTAATAGCGCATCTTCGCCATCTTCACACCCGGCAGGCACTGTCCTTCTCCTCCTCTTCTTTGGGGTACTGGAGTCAGGTACCTGCGCCATGGTCCTCTTCCTCCTCTCACTGGCACTGTATACACCACTTGCAATCCAGTACAAGCTCCCCTCTCCTCACTTCCTTTAGACTTGGCCCAGCCATCGCTACCCGCTTGATATTTGGAACGTGGTCCGCTGGGCGTCCCAGATGTCCAGAGCCCAACGTTTGTCCCTGCTGCAGACTCTTGATAATAGAGCACTTGACTCTCTAACTCGGCCAGTACTTGCTTCTTTTCACTCCACAGGAGTCGGATGACCTTCCAGAATATCTGCAGTATCAAAGCGATGCTTAAGTCCACTGGTAGGGGTTCTCTAGCCTCTAGATCCGGAGCTCAATCAAGCGCATCCACACTCTACGACGGTCCATGACATACTCTGCCAGCCACCCCGGGATCCCTCCGCCTTGTGACATCACACCGCCCAAGGGCTGTCGTCAATGCTCACTTCCGGCACGTGACCCTACCTGGCCAATCAGGTGCCGCGATGCTTTGGCGGGAAACAGAGAGGCCCGACGCCATCTTGTGACTCAAAAGGGCGTAAGCCCCTTGCATAATCAAACTTAAATGGCAATTTTACAGCCAACCTGATAACGCTCTACACTCTCACACATATGAAAATGTTCCCTGAATATCAGCGAACGCTCAGGTTATGGAAATATGACTCTTTAAGCTGGGTTAGGAGAAATATAGGGGGTTAGACACCGTCACATACCCATCCCCTTAAAATTAGTCATATCTGATCAGTGCACACAAAAAAGGGCATCTTTCATTGCATTCTCTTTTCCCTTAATGTGCCTTTTCTCTAACCAATTCTCTTGCAGTAGTAACGCCCATCTCGTTAACCTCTGGTTTGAGTTCTTCATCTCGTATAGGAAGGTCAATGGGTTAAGGTTGATGTATACTAGTACAGATCATGCACCTCTTCCCACGTACACATCGAAATGCTTTAAAGACATGACCAAAGCTAGGGCCTCTTTCTCGACGGTACTGTAGGCTCGCTGGTACTTTACAAATTTCTTTAAGTAGAAGGCCACTGGTCTGTGTACCTCGTTTCTTTCTTAGGCCAACATGGCTCCTACTCCCACGTCACTGGCGTCCACGTACAGTATGAATCTCTCTGAGATGTCTGGGGATATCAGAACAGGGGCGTCTGTCAACAGGCTCATCGTTTTTCAAAAGATTCCTGGCAGGCCTCTCCCCACTTCCATCTCTTACTCTTGGATAACAATTCCGTCAAAGGGTGGGCTATGGTGGAGAAATTCTTACAGAACCCCCTGTAGTAGCCTATCATTCCCAGATACTGAAGTAACTACTTCCTCGTTCTGGGCACGGGGTACTCCTTGATTTCCGTCACCTTCTGGTCACCCGGGGTCACTTCTCCTTGTCCTATAAAGAACCCCAAGTCCTCATGAGCCTTTCCAAACTTACTTTTCGCTAGATTCGCTGTCAAGTTCGCTTTCCCAAGCTTCCTGAAAAATTCCTTGAGTCGGACCAAATATGTTTCCCAACTGTTGGCATACACCACGATGTCATCTATATACACCTTGCGTCCTTCGGTCCCCGAAGCACCTCGTTCATCATTGTCTTGAAGCAACTGCCGCTGTTCTTCAATCCGAACGGCAGCACTTTGTATTAGTATAGCCTATCCAGCGTGACGAAAGCAGAAATCTTCCTCGCTTCCGGAGTCAATGATATCTGGTAATATTCCTTCAAGAGATCGACCTTCGACACGTACCTGGCGCTTCCTACCTGCTCGATACAATCATTCATGCGGGGCACAGGATGGGAATCAGACACATTGATGGCGTTTACCTTCCGATAATTCGTACAAAAACGGTACGTCCCATCGCTCTTTCTTACCAACAAACAAGGTGAACTCCACTGACTGTTCCTGGGCTCTGCTAGGTAGTTCGCCAGAAGATATTCCACTTTTTTCCTCATTAGCTCCCTCTTCTCCGGGCTGATCCTTTAGGCACTTTTCTTAATCGGCCTTTCACCTCTCACTTCCACCTCGTGCATCACACTCCTGTGGCGTTGGGGCACGTCAGTGAAAAGAGACTCATTCTCCCTCAAAATGGTCATCAAGGCGGCCCTCTGCTTCCCTTTCAGATGTTGTAACTTCTCCCAGATGCTTCCTAAACTCTCGGTGTTGGAGAGATGAGTGCCATCATCACGGGCACATTTTCCTTCTTCCTTCGGTAATTCTTGGCTCAGTTTCATACACATGACCGCTCTCCTCTCTCCTTCTGGTCGCATCGTCCCGTTCCGAACGGTGGCCTTTCCTTCTTCCTGGAAATACAGCTTTAGATGATCTATATGACACACCTGCATCTTACGGGGTCGGTCCGGCTTGCTGACCTCATAGTTCACCTGGCCAATACGCTTTTCAGCCCTGTATGGTCCTTCAAAACGCGGTTCAGTCACCTTGCTCCTTCCGGGTATCAGCACCAACACCCAAGCCCCAACCTGGAACTCCCTTGGGACAGCCTTCTGATCATACCAATCGGACATTTTCCTCCAGGCCTTCCTCGGATGCTCGGCTGCCAATTTCTTCGCACTTCCAAGTCGTTCCCTGAATTTACACACATTCGTCGACTGAGTTCAGACCACTCCCGACGTCAGCCGTTCCTTCAGAATCGATAGGGGACTACGTACCTCGTGTCCATACACGAGTTGAAACGGCGAGAATCCCAGAGACTCTACCACTGCGACCCGTATCCCAAATAACGCTGGATACACGGCCTCATCCCATTCTGCTCCTTGTTCAACGCAGAACACTCTTAACATGGTCTTCAAGGTCGAGTGGGACCTCTCGATCGCTCCTTGCGACTGTGGTCTGTAGGGCGAAGACCGAATCTGGGTTATCCCCCAGCTTGCAATAGTTTGTCTGAACCATTTCGATTGGAACACGCTCCCACAATCAGTCTGAATCTCTTTGGGCATCCCCACCCAAGAGAAAAATCGCTGGAGATGTCCCATAATACTCATTGATGTTAAATGTCGCACCGGGATCACTTCCGGAAACCTCGTTGACGCTCACATAATCGTTAGCAGGTAGTTCTTCCCTCTCTTCGTTCGGGGCAAGGGCCCCACACCGTCTACCAGTAGACGCTTGAACGCTTGTCCGAAAGCATGGACCGGAAGCAGAGGGGCCCTTGGTATTGCCGGCACGTTCTTTCCCGCCCTCTTACCAGGAAGACATGTTTTGCAATGACGTCTCACGTCGGCGTCCATTCCCGGCTAATAGAAGTGTTCCCTGATCCGGTTCAGTGTTTTGGTTACTCCTAGATGACCTTCAGGGTCCACTGAGTGCGCCACATCTAGCACTGCTCCTCTGCAACGAGTCGGTAACCCATACCTGCCGTCTCACCTCTAGTGCCTCCATCCTCACTGGCCTCCACTGCCTCGTCAGCATCCCCTCTTCTAAGTAGAATTGCATAGCAGTCTTGGGTCCAGCGCGACCTCCCTCGTCCTCTCGTATCAACTCGGGAAACTCCTCCTGCTGCAGCTCGCCCAGTTGAGTGCGATCCAACTCGAGAGGACTGATGAGAGTTATCTGTACTCCATCATCCGGGTTCCCTCCACTCTCCATATGTCCTCCGGGTTCCGCGAAAAGACGATTGATTCCTAACCTGTCAGGCACATCCTCTCCAGCCTGACCAGATCCACTCGTTTAGCCTTCGACACACTGTCTCGGGATTACCGCACACACAGGGAACGCTACCTCAGCGATCTCCCTTGCGTTTCCCCAGGTGTCCGACACACTGCCACCCTTCCTATAGTGTTCTAAACACTCCTCTCCCTTAACGAGGTTTCGGATGACATATCCCCAACAGGAGTCATTTCCCAAAATGACCTGAGCCTCCATCTCAGGCATCGAGGCGCAGACCCCCACCACTAGGATCTTGCAGCCATAGTCAGAGTCTTATGTCACCTCGTGAAGGGGCATTCTCACTGGGCCACCCACAGTGGTCACCATTGCCACCCCCACACTGGTGTTCTCATAACCCTCAGTGAATAGGGTCTCACTCACAAATGTAAACTCCTCCCCAGTATCTCTTAACATCTTCACTGGAATGGGGTCGGCCCCCTTTATTCTCACAGTACCCTCACAAATAAAAGGATGAATCTTTTCCTCCCTTTCTAGGGTAGATCTGCTCGAAATATCCTCGGCTCCTTGGTCGACCATTCTGACCAGTGCCACATTTCCGTGTTGCCTGGTCAAGACTCACGTGCGAAGTGTCCACGCCCGCCACAATTAAAACACCTGCCTCTCCTGGGAGGCGACCCTCCACCGGTCACTCGGGCAACGCTCCCGGAAACCGCCGTCCCCTGGGTCCTCCTCGTGCCCCCGATCGTCATCTCCCTGGCAGCGTTCCCTGCTCCAGCACCAGTCCCGGCATTTTCCCCTTGGGGTCTCCTCACCAGTTCCCCTGAACTCTTGCACCGGCTTACCTCACTGGGTAAAGTACTCTTGGGAGAGTCCCTGCTCCTCCTGAACTCTTGAAGTTCCTTCCAAACCTTGGGTATGGCGAGTGTCTGGGCGGTCCCTCCTTTCTGAGATGTAGTGCCTCCTCTAGCATGTCGGCATTGTCTGCAGCAGCCTTAAGGGGGATTTAGATTCCGATTTCCCCAGAAATGAATTAAATGAAAACTGGTTCGATTTCAATCAAACGTTTTTGACGAGTTGTACATGAAAAGAGTTTGATCTGTCCCAAGTCTCAGCATCGTAGCATAAATAGGAAGGGCGAAAAAAAAATATTGAAGTAGGTGTCAAAATTATTCCAAAATTGTCAACAACGATTATCAAGCCCAAGTGTAAACTGAAATCATATCTATGACTCTCAGCTATCACAATAAAAAATATTAAAAAAATATTATAATTAATTTTATTAGAAAACAAATTTAAATTAAAAAAAATATATATTTTTTTCAATTTTTTTTTTTTATCGAACAATTTGCATGAAACTCGTGCACCTGACTGCACATAAGCCTATCTGTAAGGGTGTCAATTTTGGAGAAAACTGGTTGATGTCAACTTCAGCCACAGATGGCAGCACCTTAGACTTTATTATTTTCGTATTTATTTGAAGTAACATAAACGTTCAAATAACTTTTTCATTTTTTATTCAGTTTACATGAAACTTACACCGTATATGTGGAGTACATGTCTCTCAATTTTGTTGATAGTTTTTTTTTTCTCTAAGTTCATTTATTGATTTTATAATAGCAATAAACATGACATATTTGCATAATTTTTGGGGGGAAATTTGAAAATTTGCATTAGGAAAACTAAAGATGTTTTGGAAATTATCTATCGACAGATCCTTTATTATATGCTAATGTGTCAGAGAAGTGTCATAGAATGATTATATCTGAAAGGTGTGTATATTTATTCAGACTTGAAAATGTGTAAAATTCGTTGAAAAAAACAAAAAACAAAAAATCTCCCTTTCTATTTACGCTGCAGTACTGCAACTTGGAAAAATTGCAGCCCTTTTCTTATACAACTAGTCAAAAAATATTGGTTGACATTGAACAACTTTTCCAAAACCAATGTAATCCTTAATACCTGCCACCTTTACTCTGACCTTGAGTTCTGGATAGAGCATCGACATGAATTTTTCCATCACAATCAACTGTTTCAGCTTCTCCATCGTCTCTACCTCTTCGGCCTTCAACCATCGTAAGAACCTGCGCTCCATGTCCTGAGCAGTCTCATCATATGACCTTCCGGATGATCTTGTGCACTCGCGTAAGCGTTTCCTGTAGACCTCCGGGGGTCAGTCTATACGAGTGGAGCACTGCTTTCTTGATTGTGTCGTATGTGGCTCACTCCTCGATGTCCAACATGTTATAAGCCTCCTTGGCCTCACAAGTCAATCTACTCTGCACTAACGCAGCCCAATCCTCTTCCGTCCATTCCATGAATGTTGCTATCCTCTCAAAATGATCGAAGAAAGCCTCAGCCTCTAGAGGGTCAAAGGTGGATAGATCGCGCTCCCGGGCCTTGAAGTCATCCCACCGTGCAGGCAGCGAGGGCAGCCCGTGCTCAACTCGACGCAACTCGACCTCCTTCTTCCCCTATATTTCCGTCCGTCGCAGTTGTCTTTCTCCTTCCTCTCTCTGCAGTTGAGGTTCGCACTTCTCACGCTTCAGCTGGGCTTCGCGCCCCTCTCGCTTCAGCTGGGCTTCGCGCCCCTCTCGCTTCAGCTGGGCTTCGCGCCCCTCTCGCTTCAGCTGGGCTTCGCACTCACGCTCCTCTTGCTCCAGCTGGGCTTTGCGCTCATGCTCCTCTCACTCCAGCTGGACTTCGTGCTCTTCTCGCTTCAGCTGAGCATCGCGCTCCTCTTGCTTCAGTTGGGCTTCGCGCTCACGCTCCTCTCGCTTCAGCTGAGCTTCGAACTCCTCTCGCTTCAGCTGGGCTTCGAGCTGCATCTTCATTATTTCCAGCTTTATACTTCTCCTGCTGCTACCGCTGGATCCTCTGCTGCTTCCCTCGTCGCTCCGGTTCACATCAACACTGGCAGGTGCTTGGGACGGTTCTTCCCTGGAGGCCTCCTCTCGGGCTTTGAGCTGAGCCATGATCTCAATCCCCCGCTCTGCCACCTTGGAGGACCTCAACTTTAACCCTAAGTGGTCCGCCACTAGCTGCAGCTGGGTGTTGGTGCACTCTTCCAATGCCTGCTCGTTCCTTGACTCAATAAATTTATTCACTCTATCATCTTCCATCTCTAGGCTATTGAGTAATCATATACAAGGAAATACACTAGCGAGCAGTGTAAACCGAGATCACAGATCCAAAATCGTTACCCAATATCGACCTTGGAACTCTCGTCACTGCACTTGCAATCCTTGGCAACACTGTTGTTCAATAATCCTGGCAAGGTCGCAACTGTCAAGGTTCGCACCCCTTCCTACCGTATATGGTTGGGTCTGCTCCCACGGGTCTTCGCCCCTCCATACCTGGAGCCACTGCTCGCCCCGGGGGCTTCCCAGTCTACCAAGGGCTGGCCTCATCTGCGCCCATAGCGAGTTGATAGGTTCAAGCCCACTGGTCTCACGGCTGAACCTGCCGGTCTTGATGACTATGGGATACTCTCTCTCTCTTTCTCTATCTAGTCTTTTCAAGGTCGCCAGCTGGGTGTTTATACTCGTGTCCCAGCAACACGTCAGTGGTCTCATTAGTTATCTTAAATCAAGGATGCAATCTCATGTGCAATGTAAGGTGGCATAAATGGTTTCACTCAAAATAGCCCTAGAGAATGGAGGCTCACTCAAACACATTGGTAAGATTAAAAGTTTACTGAAGAAAGATATAAACTTGCATAAAGAAATCATATAAGTGTAATTGTCCGATGGCAGCAACACTCCTCATGTTGCGCCTCTGGCAACCCGGTTAGCTGGTCGGGTCCAACTGTCAGTCGGCCGCGACACACCTCGCGCCTCAGGCAACACAATCAGCTGATTGGGTCCGACTATTAGTCGACGGGAACACACCTTGCACCTCTGGCAACACGATTAGCTGATTGGGTCCAACTGTCAGTCAGCAGGCACACACCTCGTGCTTCTGGCAACACGATCAGCTGGACGATTCAAAATTCGTTTCTGGCCTCTTGAAAAGCAGCCACTACTTCCAGGTGCACTAAAGTCATTGCATCTACATATTTATGTTCACACACACCAACTCATGCCTATATGAGCTCCTTCGCTCCTAGCCTAACACTCTGTCACATAAAACAATAAATGGTAACAAGAAATGTTCACGATATACAAAATATCCTAGCTCGCTTAGATCAAAGGGGTAAAGGGAGGGATAATTATCTACCTTACTTCATTCCGTTATGAGGCCGACCCGTCGTCTGGTGAGGGATGTTGAGGTTCCTGGTCCTGGCGTCTGGTCTTCCATTGATCAGTTTCCCACACACAAGTTCCTCAGTCATCCTTGTAGTAACGCATTTTCGTCATCCTCACACCCGGCAGGCACTGTCCTCCTCCTGCTCTTCTTCAGGCTACTGGAGACAGGTAGCTGTGCCATTGTCCTCTTCCTCCTCTCATTGGCACTATAGACACCACTTGCAATCCAGCAGCTCCTTCTCACCTCTCTTCCAGTAGACTTGGCCCGGCTGTCGCTACTCGCTTGATATTTAGAACGTCGTCCGCTTGGCGTCCCAGACGTCCCCAGCCCAACGTTCGTCCGTGCTGCTGACTCTTGATAATAGAGCTCTAGACTCTCTAACCCGGCCAATTCTTGCTTCTTAACACTCCACGGGAGTTGGATGACCTCCCTGAATGTTTGCAGTATCAAAGCGATGCTTAAGTCTACTGGTAGGGGCTCTCTAGCCTCTAGATCTAGAGCTTACTCGAGCGTGTCCACACTCTATGATGGTCCGCGATGTACTCTGCTAGCTGCCCTGGGAGCCCTCCGTCTCGTGACGTCACTACGCCCGAGGGCTCTCGTCATTGGTCACTTCCAGCACGTGACCCTACCTGGCCAATTAGGTGCCAGCAGGTGCCGCGACGCTTTGGCGGGAAACAAAGTAGCCTGGTGCCATCTTGTGAGTCAAAGGGGCGTAAACCCCTTGCATAATCAAACTTAAATGGCAATTTTACACCTAATGTGATAACACTCAACACTCTCATACATATGAAAATGTTCTCTGAATATCAGAGTACACTCTCTCTTCACTCTCTTTTCTTCTCTTTTCTCTATTCCTGATCTCTCTCTTTTCTATTTCTTCTTTCTCTCTCTTCATCTTTTCTCTATCCTACTTCTCTCTCTCTCTCTCTCTCTCTTTTCATCTTCTTTCTCTCGCTCTCTCAAATCTCTCTTCTTCTCACTCTCTTTTCCTATTTTCTTTCTCTTCTTCTTCTCTTTCTCTCTCTCTCCTCTTCTTCTTCTCTCTCTCTCGCGCGCTCTCTCGCTCGCTCATATCTCTGTTCTTCTCTCTATCTTTTCTTCTTTTGTCTCTCTCTCTCTCTTCTACTTCTTCTTATCTGTCTCTCTCTTCTCTCTCTCTTCATATTCTTTTCATTCTCCCTTTCTCTTTCTTTTTCTTTTCAATCTCTCCAGTTTCTCTCTCTCTCTCTCTCTCTCTCTCTCTCTCTCTCTCTCTCTCTCTCTCTCTCTCTCTCTCTCTCTCTCTCTCACTCTTGTCTCTCTCTTCATATTCTTTTCATTCTTCCTCTCTCTTTTTCTTCTCAATCTCTCCAGTTTCTCTCTCTCTCTCTCTCTCTCGCAATCCCTTTGTCTTCTCTCTCTCTCTCTCTCGCAATCCCTTTGTCTTCTCTCTCTCTCTCTCTCTCTCTCTTTTTTCTTCTCTCTCTCACACACAATCTCTTTGTCTTCTCTCTCTCTCTCCCTCTCTCTTTCTCTTTGTCTTTGTTACGACCCTGGGTTCTCCAGTGGAAACCAGAGGTCAAAATTGAACTATTAAACTTTCTGGTAGTACAGTTGAGTGCATCTCGAGCGGCAATTGTTTGTATCTTCCCTGCCAGACGTAAGACTATTATTGTTTCTCAAAGAGCATTTAAAGACTGAGCTGGGGGTTGATTATTAAATAATAACATAGGCACCAACTTTGCTTACTAATACTTTCTAATAATTTGCAAAGTAACAATACATTGCATAGGGGAAGATCTTTAATGTGCTTAGCTGCACGATCAATTAGGCTCCTTCCGGCACCACGACATGGGAGGCCTAGCTGGTCGCTAGGAGGTCCTTCTCTGGCTGGCGTTCGTGCGGACGAGACCTACTCTGTGGCTGCACCCCTAATCTCCTCCCTTCTCTTCTTACTTATTTCCCTTACCTTAAGTTCCTGTACCATTAAGTTAAGTATTGTATGATTTCTAAGTGTACCTTCTCTGGTAGTAACGATTGGTGAGACCTGGGGGTAGTAGTTGCCAGTGTTTTGGGTAACCCTAAGTGTTGTGTTTTGTATTAGGGTACCACGTGGGGTCTCACTACCCTAAGCTGCATCCAGCTTCAGTGCTTATCCAGTAGTTCTTTACCCTAGCTTGTTATAAGTGTAAACCTTGTATCCTGCCTATGTGGACCAAGGCTTTTAACGTAAGATAGTGTGGTAAAGTTATTATTATTATTGTTATTGGTGTGAGTGTATATGGGGGGTTGTTAAGGGGTTATTAAAGTAAGTACATGAATTACAGAGTATCCCTTCTTCCTGTGTGGGAGCGCATTGATCAACCCTTAGACTAACATATATGGTCTAGTAGCAAGTTATTACTACTGTGGATAGTTTATTTTGGGGGCCGGGCCTTTTAGCTCTCCCATATTTGATACTCTTGTCTTCTAACTACCCTTACCCCTAATAGGACCAGTCCCCCATAGAAGCCCCACACACTATTATTTATAACAGTCTTCTCTCTGTCTCTGTCTCTCTCACACAATCTCCTCTTCTTCTCTCTCTCTCTGTTCTTCTTCCCATTCTCTCTCTCTCTCCTCTTCTTCTCTCTCTCTCTCTCTTCTTCTTATCTCTCTCTCTTGTTCTCTCTTTTGCTTCTTCTCCTCTTTCTCTCTCTTCTTCTGTCTCGATCTGTCTGTCTCTCTCTCTCTCTTCTCTCTCCTTCTCTATCTTTCTCTCTCTCTCTCCTTCTCTATCTCTCTCTCTCTTCTTATTCTTCTCTCTTCCTCTATTCTTCTTCTTCTCTCTTTCTCTCTCTATTCTTCTTCTCCTCTCCTCTCTCACTCTTCTTCTTTCTTTATTTTTCTTCTCTCTCTTACTCTCTGTCTCCCCTTACTCTTCTGTCTTCCAGTGTCGTAAGGTGCATTTCCCACAGCCTTTCCTCGTAACTCATGCCTCTTAGCTCTGGGACTAGTCTAGTGGCATACCTTTGGACTTTTTCCAGCTTCGTCTTGTGCTTGACAAGGTACGGACTCCATGCTGGGGCCGCATACTCCAGGATTGGTCTTACATATGTGGTGTACAAGATTCTGAATGATTCCTTACACAGGTTCCTGAACGCTGTTCTGATATTAGCCAGCCTCGCATATGCCGTAGACGTTATTTTTTTATGTGGGCTTCAAGAGACAGGTTTGGTGTGATATCAATTCCTAGGTCTTTCTCTCTGTCCATTTCATTAAGTACTTCATCTCCTATTCTGTATCCTGTGTCTGGCCTCCTGTGTCCACTGCCTAGTTTCATTACTATGCATTTACTCGGGTTGAACTTCAACAGCCATTTGTTGGACCATTCACTCAGTCTGCCTAGGTCATCTTGTAGCCTCCTACTATCGTCCTCAGTTTCAATCCTCCTCATAATTTTTGCATCATCGGCAAACATTGAGAGAAACGATTCTATACCCTCTGGGAGATCATTTACATATTTCAGAAACAGTATAGGCCCAAGGACTGAACCCTGCGGGACTCCACTCGTAACGTCTTGCCAATCTGAGACCTCACCCCTCACACTGACTCGTTGTCTCCTGTTGCTTAGGTATTCCTGCATCCAATGGAATACCTTCCCTTTCACTCCTGCCTGCATCTCCAGCTTTTTCACTAGCCTCTTGTGTGGCACAATATGAAAGGCTTTTTGACAATCCAAAAATATACACTCTGCCCACCCTCCTCTTTCTTGCCTGGTTGTAGAATTCAAGTAACCCTGTGAGGCAGTACCTGCCATCCCTGAACCCATGTTGATGCTGTGTTACAAAGTTCTTTCGCTCCAGGTGCTCCACTAGCTTTCTTCGCACAATCCTCTCCATCAGCTTGCATGGTATGTAGGTTAGGGACACTGGCCTGTAATCCAGTGCCTCCTGTCTATCCCCTTTCTTGTATATTGGGACTACATTAGCTGCTTTCCAAATTTCTGGCAGTTCCCCTGTTGCCAGTGATTTGTTATACACTATGGAGAGTGGTAAGCACAGTTCTTCTGCTCCTTCCTTTAGTATCTAAGGGGAGATTCCATCTGGGCCTATAGCCTTCGTCACATCCAACTCTAGTAAACACTTCCTTACTTCCTCGCTGGTAATCTCAAACTCTTCCAGTGGTTCCTGGTTAGCTATTCCCTCTCTTATCTTTGGGATTTCTCCTTGCTCTAAGGTGAAGACCTCCTGGAATTTCTTATTCAGTTCCTCACACACCTCCTTGTCGTTTGTAGTGAATCCTTCTGCCCCCTATCCTTAATTTCATAACCTGTTCCTTTACTGTTGATTTTCTCCTGATGTGGCTATGCAGCAATTTAGGCTGAGTCTTTCTCCATGCCATTTTTCTCCTTTGCTGCTTAGCTAGCCTACATCTCTGATTAAACCATGGTTTTCTCATCTTCATTTCACTGTTTTCCTTTTGGGCTGGGACAAACTTGTTTGCTGCGTCCTTGCACTTTTACGTGATGTAGTCCATCATATCTTGGGCCGTCTTTTCCCTGAGCTCTGTTTCCCATGCTATATCTGTTAGGAATTTTCTTATCTCCTCATAGTTTCCCTTTCGGTATGCTAACCTTTTGGTTTCGGTATCCCTCCTCGAGTTCAATAATCCTTCTTCAATCAGGTACTCAAACACCAATACACTGTGGTTGCTCATTCCTACTGGGGCCTCAAAACCGATTTCTCTTATGTCAGAGTCGTTCAGGGTGAAGACCAGGTCGAGTCTCGCTGGTTCGTCATTTCCTCTCATGCTTCTGGGTTCCCTGACATGCTGGGTTAAAACGTTTCTAGTCACCACTTCCAGTAGTTTGGCTCTCCACGTATCCTCGCCTCCATGCGGTTCCTTGTACTCCCAGTCAATCCTTCCGTGATTGAAGTCCCCCATGATGAGCAGGTGAGATCTATTTCTACAGGCAGCAGAGGTTGCCCTCTCAATTATAGTGTTAACTGCCATGTTGTTGTTTTCGTACTCTTGACTGGGTCTTCTGTCATTTGGTGGAGGGTTATATATTACTGCTACTACTATTCTTGGTCCTCCCATTGTCATGGTGCCTGCTATGTAGTCTCTGAAACCCTCACAGCCTGGGATAGCCATCTCCTTAAAACTCAATTCCTTTCTCATGAGTAGGGCCACTCCGCCTCCTCCCCTACCTTCCCTCTCTTTCCTTATTACTGTGTACTCCTGGGGAAACACGGCATTTGTTATGATTCCAGAGAGTTTTGTTTCAGTGAGTCCGATTACATCTGGGTTCACTTTTTGTGCTCTTTCCCTTAGTTCACTTGCCTTGCTTGTGAGCCCAAATATGTTCGAGTACATTACCCTGAAACTGACTCTCTTCTACTTCTCCTGTGGGGGGGACCTGTGGGGTCTGGGGTGAGTGGGAGTTGGGAGGATCTGGTATGGGGAGACTGGTGGAGGAGGAAGGGCTTGGGGGTTGGGGGGGAGGGGGAGGGTAGGGGGGTGGGTGAGAGGGGGAGGGATGGGGGGGGTGAGAGCGGGAGGGGAGAGGGAGAGGGGTGAGAGGGGGAGGGTTGGGGGGATGGGCGAGAAGGGGGGGGGGTTGTGGGGGGGCAGTAAAGGGGGGAGAACTTGGGGGGCGTGGGGCTAAAGGGAAGGCTGAGGTGGGTGAGGAAGAGGGGAGGGTTTTGGGGAGTGGTGGAGAGGGGAAGGCTTAGTTGGAGTGGGGGGCGGGGGAGAACGGAGGGCTTGTGGGTGGGAGAGACGGGAGGGCATGTGGAAGAAGGGAGGGCTTGGGGGATGGGGGAGATGGGAGGTCCTGGGGGGAGGGGGGAGTGTAGGAGGGGGGGTGAGTGGGAGGAGGGGGGAGGGTGCCTTAGGTGTGTACTTAGTGGGGGGCTGACAGGGGTTGGGGCAGGTAGGGTGTCTGTTGGATAGAATGTGGGGGTGGTGCCGCACTCCCTGTGGCTATTGCACTGTATGAGAAGGGTTCCTCACTGCCCTCTGGGATTGTAGGGATCGGGGTTGTGGCTCCGTGATTCCTTTCTCTCTTTCTGCGCTCCTTCCTCGTGTCTGCTGCCTGCTTTCTCTCTTCCCTTGTCACATCCCTCTGCAGGAATATTTTTTTGAACTTCTCTACATTTGCTAGACCGCTCTTCCTTGCTAACAGTTCCTCTTTCGTGATTTCGCTCATGAATACCACCTTTATCATTCGATCTCTATCCTTTTTGTACTTTCCAAGCCTGAAAACCTTTTCAACATTTTGTTCAGTTCCCTCCATCCTTACCTCTTTAAGGATCTCTGTAACTATGTTTTTGTCCTTGTCTCTCCGCTCCTTTGGTCTGGTCCCTGTTTGTTCTTTAATGCCTGCTACTACTACTGCTTTTTTCTCTCTATCAGCCGGCTAGTACATCTAGCTGTGCTTCCTGAGAGGAAGCCACTTCCATGGCAACTTCCTTAACTGCAGACCTAGCTTCAGGGCTCTTTTTAAGCATTTCAGCAAATGAGAGCTGAGTGGTGGTGGTGGTGTGTAGTGTGGAAGTGGTGGTTGTGTGGTAGTAGTGGTGGTGGTGTGGTAGTAGTATTGTGTGGTTTGGAGGGGGAGTGGTGGTAGTGTGTAGTGGTCGTGGTAGCGTGGGGTTGTGGTAGTGGTGGTAATGTGTGGAAGTAGTGGTAATGTGTGGTGGAGGAGGAAGTGTGTGGAGGTGGTAGTGTGTGGAGGTGGTGGTAGTGTGTGGTGGTTGTGGTAGTGTGTGTATGTGGTGCTTGTATGTGGTGGTAATGTGTAGTGGTGGTAATGGTAGTGTGTAGTGGTCGTGGTAGTGTGTGGTTGTGGTGGTAGTGTGTGGTTGTGGTAGTAGTGGTAGTGTGTTATACTAGATGTAGTGTATGGTGGTGGTTGCTGTAGTGAGAGGTGGTGGTTGTAGTTTCTAGTGGGGATGGTAGTGAGTGGTGGTGGTTGTAGTGTGTAGTGGTGGTTGTAATGTGTGGTGGTGGTAGTGAGTGGTGGTGGTTGTAGTGTGTGGTTGTGGTGGTGGTAGTGTGTGGGGGTGGTTGTAGTGTGTGGTGGTGGTTGTAATGTGTGGTAGTGGTGGTTGTAGTGTGTGGTAGTGATGGTAGTGTGTGGTGGTGGCGGTAGTGTTTGGTGGTAGTTGTAGTGTGTGGTGGTGGTAGTAGTGTGTGGTGGTGATGGTGGTGAGTGGTGGTGGTTGTGGTGTGTGGTGGTAGTTGTAGTGTGTGGTGATGGTTGCAGTGTGTGGTGGTGGTTGTAATGTGTGGTAGTGGTGGTTGTAGTGTGTGATGGTAGTTGTAGTGTGTGGTGGTGATGGTAGTGTGTGGTGGTGATAGTGGTGAGTGGTGCTGTTGGTGGTGGTAGTATGTGGTGGTAGTGGTAGTGTATGGTGGTGGTTGCAGTGTGTGGTGGTGGTTGCAATGTGTGGAAGTGGTGGTTGTAGTGTGTGGTGGTGATGGTAG
>NC_091200.1:35462033-35489533 GCF_040958095.1 Procambarus clarkii
CTACATCTTCGATTGAGAAAGCCATACATCCGACGGTGCTTATTTGGATATTGTCTGGGTTAGTGGTGATCTTTCATATTCTTTCCCAGTTAGCAGTCCTGGCTAGTTCTATGTTCGCCTAACGGGTTACAGTCGCGTGTTTGGCAGTTTGGCTGCTTGGGTTAGATGTTATTACATGTGTTACATCGTCAGCAAATTGGACTATGATGGTGTCCCTGTACTCTGGTTGGGGCAGGTCATTTACGAAAATGTTGAAGAGGACCGGGCTTAGGCACAACCCTTGGGGGGGACTCCAGCTGTAGGGGTGAAGGCTGCTGCCGCTTTCGCCTTGAAGCTGGGAGTAACATGCCTGTTCTTTAGGAAATTTCTGATCAGCCTGAGGAGGGTCCAGTTTTGGGCTGGTAATTCTGCTAATTTATACACCAGACCATCGTGCTATAGGCTGTCGAAAGCCTTGTGTACGTCTCTCGTCGCAATCAGGGTTACCTGTTTTTACTGGCGAATTGAGCTTAGTGCATCATAGATGGTGTTTATTGCGAGAAGAACTACAAGACAAAACAGCGAAATTACTGTAAGTGAAAGGGTAACTTTATCCTCGATAAGTTCTCTAATAGCAGAGGATGTACATTGCCTAAGAGGCAGACTAGTACCGTAAGAGATACCTATAAGTTCACAAATATGGTGTTTAAAGTTTCGTGAGATATTTCCAACATAATGAACGTTACAGATCGAACATTTAGACAGATAAACGACACCAGATCTGAATTTAAAGGATAATGGATCTCCACGTTTTAAATAGTTTTCGATGGTGTTATTGTTAGTAAACTTGAATTGAAAACTAGTTTGAGGATTCGTATGTCGAAGAATATTCCTAAGTTCCTTTCTACTGTTTTAGCTTATACCGAAATTTGACATACAGTATATCAAATTGGGATGCCTCTGGACATACTGTATATGAAATCGGGATGCATTGAGACATTCTGTGTGCCAAACTGGGATGCCTTTGAACATACTGTATGTCAAATTGGGATGCCACGATCGTCTGATGTGGTTCTTAGAGCACTATGACCTCCTTTCCCCTTCTCAATTTGGTTTTTGCAAGTGCCGCAGCACAATGGATGTCCTGGTGAACTTGGAGGTCTATATTCGTACTGCTTTGCCGTCCTTTTTGACCTGGAAAAGACTTACGACACTACCTGGCTGTATCATATTCTGTCCCAACTTCATTCCTTTGGCCTCAGTGGGAATCTCCCTCTCTTCCTCCAAAGTTTCCTCTCTAGTCGTTCCTTTCGAGTGATGTGATGCTTGGTACCACTGTCTCTGCCCCTTTTCGGCAATATGAGGGTGTGCTCCAAGGTAGTGTTCTGAGCACTACTCTTTTTCTTATTGCTCTCAATGATCTTCTTTTCCTCCCTTCCTTCTGGCGTCTTCTCTGCTCTCTATGTCGACGATCTTACTCTTTGCTGTCGGGGTGATGATTCACCTCTCTTTCAATGGCGGCTACAACTTGCGAATGATGCAATGTCGTCTTAGGCCACCGATCATGGCTTCAAGTTCTGTGTCTAAGACTTGCTCCATGACTTTTACTCGGAAGCGTGTCATTCTTCGTCCCTCTTTGTCACTTTATGGACATCCCCTTGTGTACAAGGGTTCCGTTAAGCTTCTGGGGTTAATCTTAACACTCATATGTCTTGGTCGCCCCATATCTCTTGCCTCCACACTGAATGCTCTAAGGTTGCATTCCTTACAGTTGCTTCCCTCCTTAAGGTTTTGTCCGATACTTCTTGGGGGGGGGGGGGTGGCGGATAGACGTACACTCCTCTCTATCCATTCCTCACTCGTCCCATCTAAACTCGATTAATGTTGTTCTGCTTACTCGTCTGCTCCCCCTCCTCATCCGGCCATTGGTGCCGTGAGGGGGCTTAGTAGACGGCTGCCGGAGTGTGATGCTCCGTGGGACAGTCCTCTGTCCTTTTATGGCCTTGCATTCCTGCTGCTGTCTTCTCTAATTGTGCCGGATCGCTTTTCCTTTTCATTATGTTTCGTTTTTCTCCCCTCTCTTCTCCTATCTGCTTGTCGTTTCCTGCTGACCTTTTGCTTGTTTTGGTTATTCCTTTGGACTTCTTCTATTTTGACGCCCGGGTGCTTGAGGAGGCATACTCTTGCACCCGTAGAACTGTAGTACCCAACGTCTCGAGCGAGGGGAACCTTTTATTGTCAATCCCCCTTTCGTCGCTGAACCCAATCTCGATGGACTGACGGTTCTTAAGGTGGCGTTTGTGGGGCGTATACTTACGACACACCCCTAGGGGGCCCCAGCATGATCGGCGATAGCTTCCTGTTGGGTGTCCTGCCTCTAATTGTGGCTCCATGGTGGGTATGGGGGCACATTCGTGGATGAATTTATCACTCTTCATCTGTATGTCGTTGAATGTTTCTGTTGTACCCTCTCGGGCTCGTGGGGTCGGCGACCAAGCCCCCGAGTCAGCCTGTCTTGGAAGACTGGGCTCTGTAGCCTCCGCTGCGTTGGGCCCCAACCTTGCTCCTCCTTTGACTCTCCTGACTTCTTCCCCCAGCTCCCCTCCTGTTACGAACCCGGATCCAGCGTCCGAGCCTGGAGCAGTGACAACCACGCCATCTGTGGGTCAGCTCCCGAAACCCCCGCCAAACGGACGACGACACCTGGTGAGGACAGCGTGTACTGGCCTCGAGGACCAGTTTCCAGTCTGGTTCCGCACTCAACACCGCCGTTCCTGACCTCTGGTGAGGTGGTGCTCCGACGACAGCGCCATCTATGGGCTGGATACGTCAGGTGTTTGTGCCCGAGCCCGTAAGTGAAGTGTATTAGTATCCCAGTTATTGATGACGTGTCTGCTTACAGAGCCGACCTGGGACCGCTGTGTTGAGGGTTGAGTCAGTCTACCCGAGGCAGCCAGTCTCCATACTGTGAAGTTTGCTGCAGCTGTTGAGAAGTCGTTCCCCCGGAAGAACACTGTAGTGTGTTTGCCTGCCAGTGGAGTGGCAGTGAAAGGATTTACCCGGGACCGACTGTTGGAGACGATCATCCACTGGGGTATTGAGGACAGGAGGGTGATTTGTGATATCACACGAGACTCCTGTCTAGGGCGTACCCCTTTTATCGTTCGTGGAGTGGCCGTACCAGCCTTGGTGGCTCAGTACCTGCCAGCAGACCAGCTGGACGTGTGGTTGACGGCCTCCACGGCGGTGCCCCCAGTGGACCTGTGTTTTGGCTGACCTGTGGCCCGGGTAGGCTCGGCATTCTCAGAGGACACGTCGTGAGGCCACGAAGAAAGCACCGCGGACTCAGCACCTAGCTTCTTGATCCAGTCTTCAGCAGAAGACTACATTGTGAATAATCCCCTTGTTTAGTGTTAATACCCCTCCCCCTTGTGCACTCATTAATTTTATATATTTAAACGGGGATGGTGTTAATTATAATATTAAGTTCTTAACTTTCTTTCCCTACTCCCTTTAAGTTCCTTGCGTCACGGATCTCATCCCTTGATAGCCAATACTGGCTTGGGAACGGATACAATATATCTTCCTCTAACAACATCAGAGTAAGGACCCCGTTGCGTCCCGAGAGGGCCGTAACACCTCCCTCCTCTGTGGTTGGGTCGAGCCTCAAGCCCCCAGTGGTGACCACTTCGTCCCCTGGTGCGGCTAAGTCTCTCATTGTGACTACTGCGCATTTTGTCCCCTCTCTCTCTGGGGGTTCTCAACGCCGTCAGCGCCACGGCCGCACTCGCTCGTTTCCTTCCTGTTTTGATGCGTATCAAGCCTTGTTTGGTCCCGCTTCGTGGGCCAAATATTTTGATCTCCTCCCTCTTGATTCTGCGCCTCCTGACGATTTCTCCCTCCATCGACATCTCGTTGATTCCATGGATGCGTCCATTACCTTCAACCCCACTCGTCTCGGTACACGTGTCGTTGCTGCTCCTTCTCAGGATGCAGCTTCCCGCTTGGCTGCCTTGGCGAGATCCCTGTTCGGGTCTCCAAGAACGCTCGGTTGAATGCCAGTGTTGGCACTATTCTCCTCCCGCTTCATGTTGCAACCGGTGTTTGGAATCTGCAGGACTGCCACGATGACATTCGGCATATCCTGGATGCCCAAGGCCATTCTGCCCTCCAGGTTGACTCGTTTACTCGTCCCCCTCGTGGTCGTCGCCGTCAACCCCTTCGGGTTGTGTAGATTACCTTTGATGGTAGGACCATTCCATCCTCTGTCATTCTTGCTGGTGCCAGGTGCTCTGTCCAGGAGTACGTTCCTTCTCCTAGGATTTGTAACAAGTGCTGGAGGTTTGGGCATGATGCCCTCCGCTGTTCTGGGACTGTCTCTCTCTGTCCTTTGTGTGGGGGTGATGGTCACTCTAAGTCGGAGTGCACTTCTCCCCAAGCTCGCTGCCTCAACTGCGGTGAGGCCCATCTTACCTTCTCCCGTGTCTGTATCCATTACAAGCTTGAGGCAGCCGTCCTCAACTTGAAACACCGGGAGCGTTTATCTTTTCCTGAGGCGAGGCGCCAGGTTCGCTGGCTCCCGCCTTATGCTAACGTCTCTTATGCTCTCGTGTTGCGCTCTTCCTCTCCTCGTCCTTCCCACCTTCCTCAGACTCACAACCGTTTCCGGGCCTTGGACCCTGACACGCCCACCGCCTCCTCCTCTGTTCCTTTGAGTTCTGTCCCGAAGGGTCGCCCTCCTGGTCCTCTGTCTGGGGTTTCCCTTCTTCCAACCCAGTATGTCATGTCTCCTGTGTCTTCTTCCTCGTCTCCTTCCGATCCTCCCTCCCATCCTTCTCCTCCATCTATTGGCTCTCCACGCCGCCTGTCAGTGCGGGCTGATGTCCATCACTCTCCTAACGGCCGTCGTGTTTGCTCTCGTTCTGCTTCTCCTGTTGAGACGCTAGAATCTGTTCCCCCAGTAAATTGCTGCTGGTACGCCTGTCTCTTTGAGTCAGAAGCGTAAGCCTGGCTTCTCTCCTTCCTCCTTCCCAGCAGGTAATAAGGCTTTGCTTTCTTCCTCGCCCCCTACCTCTGACTCTCTCGCTTCATCCCCTCCCATTTCGGTGGTTACTCCCCCATGTTCCTGCTATGGAGGTCTCTTTGGTCCCCGCTTCCCTCTCGGTTGCTGCCCTTGCAGAGGTGCACTCATTGGTTTCTTCCCCTCCTGCTGCTGTCCTTGACACTCGGTTGTCCCCCCTTTTCCTACTCCGGACCTGGTCGGTCCTCCAGCTCGCTTCCCTCCTTCTTTTCTCAGTTTACCCATGCCCCCTGATCCTACACTTTTTTAACGTGCTGTGTTCCCGTTTCTTCTTTGTTTCTTAGTTGTTCTCTGTTGCTGTCCTATCTCTTCCTGTCGATGTCTATTCTTCAGTGGAACATTCGTGGTTATTACACCAATTTCTTTTTCTCCAACTTCTGATTTTGCATTTTTTGCCCCTTTGTGTCTGTCTCCAGGAGCCGATGCTTGGTGTTCGTCCTGGTCGCTTTCGTGGCTATTCCTTTCTCCCCCTCCCCTGCTGTTGCTGGGGCTCCTAACTCTTCTGCTCTCTTGATTCGCTCTGATGTTCCCTTTGTCCCCTTAATTTTTCCTTCGCCTCTCTATTGTTCTGCTGCTCGTATCTTTGTGAGGAAATGGAGCATGGTTTGTTCCATTTATTTCCCCGCGAGTGTCCCACTTGCTCCTCCCGATCTGAAACACCTACTGGACTCCTTGCCAGAGCCTGTGCTCCTGCTGGGTGATTTCAATTGTCGTGATTCCCTTTGGGGTGATGTTCTGACAAACACCCGGGGTCGCCTTCTTGAAGTGTTAGTCCTCTTTTCTTCCCAGTCTCTTCTGAATTCTGGTGAGCCTACGCATTTGGACTCTCGGACTCGCACCTTTACCGGCCTTGATCTTTCTCTTTGCTCGTTGTCTCTTTACTGAGATTTCACGTGGCAGGTTCTTGATGCCCTCCATGGCAGTGACCATTTCCCCATCCTTGTTACCTTTTTCTCTTTTCACCCTCCCCTCTCCTTCCCAAGGTGGTAGTTTGCTAAGGCAGACTGGAACCTATTTACCCTCAGTGCTGCTCTCTCTGACCTCTCCCTTCTGCCTCTCCCTCGCTCTCTCCTCCTTTTTCATGACACAGTCTTCGACACTTCCCTCCACTCTGTTCCTCGCTCTTCCTCTCGGGGACCACGGAAGTGCGTTCCCTGGTGGAATACAGACTGTGCTCGGGCTGTCCGCTGTAAGCGTGCATCCTGGAACAGACACCGCCGTCGGCAGACAGCCGATTCTTTTCTTTTGTTTCGGAAAGTGAGTGCGGTGGCCCTTAGGGCCATCCGTATGGGTAAACGTGAATGTTGGATGTCTTATGTCTCCACCATTACGTCCGAAACTCCTTTGCCGCAGATCTGGAAGCGTATCCGCAAGATAGCGGGTAAGTTCGTTCCCGATGTTTCACCGGTCCTTCACCATCGTGGTACTCTTGTGGCGGATCCGTTGCAGTTCGCAACCGAACTGGGTTCCCACTTTTCTTCTGTTAGCTCTGGTTGTCATCTTCCTCAATCTTTCCTTCTTCGTAAACCTGTCCTTGAATCTAGTTCGTTTAGATTTCTGCACTCATCTTCAACTTTCTTATAACGATCCCTTCTCTCTCTCTCCTTGAACTTCGGTCTGCCCTGGCCCTCTGCGGTTCTACGGCGGCGGGCTCCGATAGCATTCATTATGAGATGCTTCGCCATCTTGCTCCGTGCATGTCTCAGTATTTACTGAGTCTGTATAATCGGATCTGGAAGACTGTCTCGATGTCGTTGTCCTCCCTGTTCGCATACCAGGGTCTCTGGGAACATCCCCTAAGAACTATTGCCCTATTGCCCTCACGAGTTGTGTCTGCAAACACTTTTAAGGTATGGTTAACGTTCGTCTGATGTGGTTCTTAGAACACCATCACCTCCTCTCCCCTTCTCAATTTGGTTTCCACAAGTGCTGCAGCGCAACAGATGTCCTGGTGAACTTGGAGGTCTCTATTTGTACTGCTTATGCTGCGAAGACCTCTGTTGTTGCCGTCCTTTTTGACGTGGAAAAGGCTTACGACACCACTTGGCGATATCATATTCTGTCCCAGCTTCATTCTTTTGGCCTTCGTGGTCATCTCCCTCTCTTTCTCCAAAGCTTCCTCTCTCGTCGTTCCTTTCGGGTGAGGCTTGGTAGTGCTCTCTCTGCCTCTTTTCAGCAATACCAAGGTGTGCCGCAGGGTAGCGTTCTGAGCACTATACCTTTTCTGGTTGCCCTCATTGGTCTTCTTTCCTCTCTTGCTTCTGGCGTCTTCTCCGCTCTCTATGTCGACAATCTTACCCTTTGCTGCTAGGGTGATGATTCGTCTCTCAACGGTGGTTTCAACTTGCAATTGATGTCGTGTCGTCTTGGGCCATCGATCATTGCTTCAGGTTCTCTACGTTTAAGAATTGTGCAATGACTTTTACTCAGAAGCGTGTCGTTCTTCGTCCTTCTTTGTCGCTTTATGGTCACTCCATTGTGTACAAGGATTCAGCTAAGCATTTGGGGTTGATGTTTGACACTCGTTTGTCTTGGTCGCCCCATATCTCTTACCTCCGAGTTGAATACTCTAAGACCCTTACCCTCCTTAAGGTTTTGTCCCATACTTCTTGGGGAGCGGATAGGCGCACTCTCCTCGCTTTACATTCCTCTCTCGTCATGTATAAACTCTATTATGGTGTCCCTGCTTACTCGTCTGCTTCTCCTTCTACTCTCCGCCGTCTTGAGGCACCATACTGGGTTGCGCTTCAGTTCTGGTGCCTTACGTTAGACTCCCGTCCTCAGCTTGTATGTTGACACTAGCTCCCTATCTCTCCAGGACCGCCGTGATCGCTACTGTCTTCGCTCTCTTGCGCGGTCCTTGCAACATCCTTCCTCTCGCCTCTGTCGTGCTTTAACTTTTACCCCTCCTGTGGTTCCTGTTCCTTTTCACCACCTCCCTCTTTCTGTCCGGTTATCTCGCTTACAGGATTCTCTTTCAGTTCGTAATTCGAATATTTCTCCTTGTGTTGTTCCTTGTTTGTCCCCGTGGAGAGTCTCCTTCTGAAGTTTTGTACATCTTTAACCCACATCACTAAAGCTTTTACCCCCCCCCCCCCTACTGTTCTAAAACGACTTTTCCTTGAACACTTTTCTTCACATTCCAGCTCCGTTTCCATCTTCACCGATGGGTCTAAGTCTGCGGACTGTGTTGGCTACTCTGTTGTTTTTACTGACTGCATTTATGTGTCGCTTACCTCCAGAGACTTGCATCATCACAGCGGAACTTTATGCTATTCTCTATGCTCCCCGTCTCCTGCTTTCTCGCTGTCAATCTTCCTTTGTAATTTTTGTTGACTCTCGTAGTGCCCTCATGGCTCTCGGGTCCTTTAATCCGGTTCAACCAATGGTTGTCGAGATCCAGCATTGGCTGTTTCTTATTCACAGTAAATTTAAGTCAGCTGAGTTTTCTGGGTTCCCAGCCATATTGGGGTCCCTTTAAATGAGCATGCAGATGCTGCCGCCAGAAACGCTGTCCGCTCTTGTCCCATTTCCCGAAAAGGTATTCCTTATTCCGACTTTTACCCGGTTATTCATTCCTCCATCCTTACCCGTTAGCAGGATTGTTGGTCTTCTGTTACTGGTAACAAACCGCCTACTCTTAAGAGTCGCGTGTCCTCCTGGCCTTCCTCCTTCCACCGTAACCAGTGGTGGGAAACGGCTCTGGCGACGCTGTATTTTGACCATACGCGCTTAACTCAAGGTCACTTAATGGAGCACCGTCCTGCTCCTTATTGCCAAATTGCATTCTCCCTCTCACGGTCGTGCATATCCTGGTTGAATGTCCTGACTTCCAGAACGAGCGTGTCTTCCGACCATCCCTCGCGGTCACTTGTCCCTTGATAGAATTCTTGGGAAATTGGATAATTTTGATATCGTTTGTCTTATGCGTTTGTTTCCGTATTGGCATCCTTAGTGATATTTAGCGCCCTCTGATTATTCCGCACATATGATGGTGCTACATAAACTTCCTGATTTGGTGCCTTCTTTGATAATTACTTACTTGTTAATGTTTTATCACACAGCGGCAAACAATAACAAGGTGTCACTAGACACGACAAAAACAGTTGTTTACTCACACAATTAATCAATATACAATTAATTAAAATATGCGTCACTGAGACGCTGCTATAAACCACTTACCAACGTGTCACTGAAACATCCGTAGAGTACTCAACAATCCAACACTAACTGTGTCATCCAGACACAGTTACTGAACTAGATGGTAACAAATCCTAGCTGACATAACCAACACACACACCTCGGTCACTCCACTGTGGCGTGACACCACCTTGAGGTGTTAAAACCTGCCACTCAGACCGAGATGACAGTTTAACTCTTTACAATCTCAATAGATCCAAGCACAGAGGAAGCTCGTTTTGAGATATTCTGGTTGTTCCGAGACTGGATGAATACTGATCACTAAAATATTACAAAAAAGAGATATGGGGGCCTGTTTTTACATTCAATTACTCTTTCTTAGACTGACAATCATTCATCTCTTCCCTGGCGATGAGTTAGGTGGCTACAAGCAACAAGCAGGTTGTGGCTACTCAGGTGGTAAGTTATGCAGATAAAGATATCTTGTGAACCCCTCTTCTTCAGCTAGGGAGCCCGACCTTGAATCCCTACAAAGTCGATTGAGTTCCACCTCAAGCTGAATCAGATGAACTTCCACGCTACCGGATACCACTTTTTCCTTCCATGTCACAGGTGTTACTTGATTACACCACACGAGCTGGCCAAATCAGCAGGCACTGACCATCAAGAGTTGCAGTGAAGTCACAACCACAATTACTCCTGGGTAATATACACCCACTTGGTGAGAAAGAGCAGCCCCACCTACTCTCCTACACCCCACACACACACTTCGCATGACGGGTTTGACTTGGCGTGTGCAAGCACGCTCTGTCCTGGGCGAGGAACTCCACACTCCCCACCACCCTGTTTATACTAACTTTCATGAGTCTCAACACTATCAAGTCTTAAACACTGCTCATGGGACTCTTCACAGCGATTGTCACTATTGTTGCTTCACTGCTACATAGGCAATCACTTGCTCTAAGACACGCGTGACAATGAGTCTGAACATAGTTACTTATTATATTAGGATCACGTGAGTACACTGCTGGCTCTTGCCGGGAAACTGAGGTTACCCCGTCCCATCCAAAATCCTTATCCGTCCAAGTGCTATAAAATCGTAATGGTTTAGCGCTTTTTCCTGATAGTTCCCTTCACCTCTCACACTGGTTTAGCTCTATGAAATCACATTTGTCTCTTCCAGGACTTTTACACTGCTATACTGTCTCTTAACGAACACCAGGTTGTCACGGCTTATCCACCAACCATTGTTGTCGACGTAATTTGCAGTAATACTCAATATAATCCAAATCGCATCACAAAATTTGCCAGTGATTCGGGTCTGAATGACTTAATGATTCAAATGAGCACTTTTACCCCAACCTTAGGTGAGAATTTTCTGGCCCTGATCTCTGGTTGGGCAGCGTCCTCTCTCCTTGCAGTCTGGAGTCTGACGCCTTTGGGGCAGTCCACATGCTCTCCAGGATTCCCTGACATCATCACCTATTGACCAATGGCAGAAGCTAGGCATGTCTGTCTTTTCTGTAAACGTACCTGATCGGTAGTGGAATAGGTGCGCGTTCCAGAGTCGTTGTTTGGTTTCCATTGTGTCCAGCGAAAAGCGACAATGTCTCAGAAGGGGGAAAAAAAAGTGGCTGTGGTTAAAATCCAATAGTTTTGACGAGAAAGGGCTCTCCCTCTGCCCCTCCCACCAAACTATCCACCAAACTTTACTCACCCTGTGTAAAGGTACCCCAGGTCTGCTCCTGTTCGACTGTTTAATCAATTACAAGAGAACCATATGACCCAGGTCAAAACTGATGATCTCTTTAGACACTTCATTCTAAGACGAATCCAGAGAGTCCAAACTAGGCACACAATGGATGACAAGTGGCGAAGTTGTGCAATGCAAGCACACATACAAGTAATCATAAAAAATAGGAGCTGGCAAGAATTTGTATAACGAGGAAGCAAATCCTCTAAAGGTAATTCATGATATATTTTGATATTTTGAATTTACTCTTTCTAAAGTGCTAGGCTGTATACGAACAATATAATATGTTAAATAAAAATTGAACTGCTTAATATATATATAAAAAATACGATTTTTTAAAACATACACTGACAATTTTGAGTAAAATGATGTCAATGATTGCTCCACAAGTAGATAGTGCAGATATTTCACGATTTTCTTGCAACTGCTAATGATTATTGGCTGGGCCATATCCTCAAACTTATTTAATTATTAGGAAGCTTCTGATAAATCACGTGTCAAACAGTGGAGAAAAAATTTACAGAAGCCTCCATAAAAGAAATAGTTACAGGTCCTTAGCTGTTTGTTTACAATTATTCACAAACAAAATATTACCACATGTTACTAAGTGTATTGATAAATGGTGACAAATAACAATGATAAAAAAAAACATTTGTAATATAATGAACGAAACGACTTAAATATCTATTCCAGCTTTTGATTATGGCACAACCTGATGACTAGCAATCAGTTCAGAAACTATAGAAAAATAAATTATTGTGAGACAGTGAATGCATCTTTTTTCATGTGAAAGGGAAAGTTAACATAATTTTTGTTAATTATCTTTACATTCATGTCTTAAGTTCCCACCAAGAATAGTAGGCATCCTTCAGTCTCGGGAGACTATGGAGTTGCGCCCTGGTTGTCAATCCTGGTGCAGCGTCTGGTGTGACTGATGAGGCCAATCCGAGAGTGGCAGTCCATCTCACACTGAGCACAAACGAAGTCCGATTCTGGTTTGTCTTCCTGGCTACCGGCATTCCTTTTCTGTCTCTTTGCCTCCGATTTCTTGGCGAGTAACTCCCCGAACTTGGAGAGACCTCTTTGAACAGACTGTCCCCAAGCTGAACGGTCTGCAGCCAGTATTTCCCACGTAGCAAGTTCGACGTCCGTGGCTTTCAGGTCCCTCTTGCATACGTCTTTGTACCGTAGCTAGGGATTGCCTGTTGGACGCTTTCCCTGCATCAGCTCTCCTTACAGGAGATCCTTGGGGATCCTGCCATCGTCCATTCGCATAACGTGCCCGTGCCAGCGCATTCGTCTCTGTTTCAGCATTGTGTACATGCTGGTGATTCTTGCTCTCCCCCAGGACGTTTTTGTTACCTTGTCCTGCCAGGTGATGTCCAATATGTGTCGAAGGCAGCGCATGTGGTAGGCATTCAGCCGTCTTTCCTGACGGGCGCGGAGTGTCCAAGTCTCACTGCCATAAAGGAGAGTGCTCAGAACACAGGTTCTGCAAACCTAAATCTTAGTATACTCAGTTAGCCTATTGTTGGCCCACACTCTCTTTGTCAGTCTGGACATGGTAGTTGATGCCTTACCGATGCGTTTGTTTATCTCCGTATCAAGAGAGAGGGAGTCAGAGATTGTGGAGCCCAGGTACACGAAGTCGTGAACGACTTCCAGTTTGGAATCGGAGATGCCGATGTCAGGTGGAGAGTCCACTCCTTGTCCCATGACTTGTGTTTTCTTCAGGCTGATGGTGAGTCCGAAAGCCTGAGAGGCCTCGCTGAAGCGGGTCATGAGCCGTTGGAGGTCTTCGGCTGAGTGGGCAGTGACTGCTGCGTCGTCGGCAAAAAGGAAGTCGCGCAGACACCTCAGCCAAACCTTCGTCTTGGCGCTCAGCCTGGCGAGGTTAAAGAGCTTTCCATCCGACCTGGTCCGGAGGTAGATGCCTACCGTGGCAGATCCGAAGTCGTGCTGCAGCATAACTGCGAAGAAAATCCCGAATTGGGTTGGAGCCAGTACGCAACCCTGCATTCTGCCAGAGACAGAATTCGTTCGGTTTCCCCTGTCGGTGGCATAATGTGTTCCAACAGTGCATTCCTGACGACAAATCCCACACCATGTTCTCTGGTCTCATCTGGAGGTTTTCCTTGCCAGAAGAAAGAGAAGGTCCTCTCTCTCACAGATCCTGATCCTGGAAGCCTGGTCTCTTGGAGAGCAACAATATTCATCTGCAGTTAGCTCGGCTCCCTATCGATGATTGCTGTTGTTGTTGTTGTTGTTATAGATTCAGCTACTGGGAACAGAAAATTCCAAGTAGCACGGGCTATGGTGAGCCCGTAGATGATTGCTGTTTCTCGGGCGTCATTGATTTCTTGCAAGTCGTCAGAGAAACCTGGTGTCAGTGTTCTGACGTTCCATGTACCCAGCTTTAGGGCAGTTGATATTTTCTTTTTAGGTTTGGTATTGCTTGGTGCAAAGTTGTCGGGCCGCTTGTCGGTTTTCACCCTAAACCCCACGCACCCAGTGATGTTAACGGACTGTGGCGAGGCAACACCTTATTGGCTGGGGTTTGCCCAGCTTGAGGCGGCGGTAGCTGCCTAGTGGGGCGCGATGACCCCTCCCACCGTCGGAAGCAACCCCTGGCGTCACACTCTTCGCCAATTGAGAAGACTTAAAACCAGTAGACTGTTGCTTCCCGTGTTGGTTCGACGCTGTGAGGCGAAGCTGGAGTGTCCTCTCCAGTGCACAAAGGCTTCGTAGGTAGATATGGAAGAGAAGCTGTTACCCATGCAGCAGGTCCTTCCTCTCCACATTGCTGAAATTATCCAATGGAAAGGCAAATACCAATACACATGGTTCCAGCATCGTCGCGGTAGCTGCCAGAACGAGGTCGAAGTCAACAAGGAACTGCTTTAGGGGCTGCAACTCCGGATTTTTCCTCGAGGTTGACTCCTGAAGCCTTTCCCAAAAAAGGGGTATAGCCGCAAGGCAGCGTAGGTTTAAAATCAGGGTTTTCCTTCCCCTAGATGGGCTGCCTTCCCAGCCTATCGAGTCCCATCTACCCGGAGCAGCTGGTTTTAAGGCGTCAGAGGCACGCCCTCGCCCCTTCTCCTGTCGGTAAAAGCAGTTCCGCCGAACTTAAAGACTAAGCCACCCGTGCTGGCCAGGAATTGGAGTTTGTTGTCAAAGGGTATTGGAGAGGCATGCCGTATAGGAGCTTTTTATAGGTCATGGAAGCTCGTCCCCCATTACCACCCCCTGGCTATGACAACCCCTTGGAACCAACTGTACCAATTTTTGGTAGAGTTGGAGAAGCTGAAGAAAACTGATTCAAAACTCAAAACAATTCAAATTCTAATTCTGATTCAAATTAAAAAAAAACTGATTCATATTCTTTACCAAGAATAGGAATCAGTCTTTGCTATTGTACTTTTGAATGATTATAAGTGTTTACTTTGTATGAAGGATGAAGGAACACAAAGGTATTACAGGAATTACCATGGGGTGCACCTAGGAATAATTACTCACACACTTACCTCCATCATCTCTCTCTGCTTCCCTCTGTAAACGAAGAGTCACAATAACGTGGCTGAAGATATAATGACCAAACGAAACAAAAGAAAATGAACCTACGATGAGGTTTCGGTCCATCCTGAAGTGTGGTTTGGTCATCATATCTTCCTCCCTCTCTTTTCCTTTCTTTATCTGCCTCTACCTGTCTTTGTCTCTCTTCCTCGAGCTGCCCTGCTGGAGAAAGTGCTTACAAGATTTATTCTCAGTAAACACACCGCCCAGAGGAATGTTTGTAAATGCGAGTTTAACTGTTAATAATTATTCTTTCCCTGCCTACAATCTGATTAAGATGTTAGGTCAGGTTATGTTAGGATACCTTAAGTTGAATACCTTTCGAGACAGTTAAGAGGTGATTTGCAATTTGGAATCTGAACAATAACAATCAATGAAATCATCAGTTTAACACTAGTGCTTTGCTTGTGATGGCGGCAGTGGTGGTGCTCGGGTGGATGGTAGGTGTAAGGTGATGGACGACAGACTGCTTTATTATAGGGTCACTGAGACGTCCGCCGTTAGTAAACTAATTGTAAACCCAGATACGAATATCTTGGATCGGAAACTTGGGAACTCTGTGGGGACTTCTTTTTATGCCTATGGCCTAAAAACACTTTGGGGACTCCATTTTAAGTCCACAGGAAGACTTTGCATTAAAGTCTATGAGCTAGGAAATTTGCATTAAAGTCTATACCCAAGGAATTTGACATTAAAATCTATGGCCTAGTGAGTTTACATAATATGTCCAAGGAAATCCATTGGTCTAGTCTATGTCTATGATGTAGGAAGTTTGTATTAAAGTTTATGTCCTAGGATATACATTTAAGTCAACGGCACAAGAAGTTTTTACTCAAGTCTATGGCCTAAGAAGTTTACTTAAGTCTAGACCCTATGATCTTAATTTTAAGTGTACGGGCTGGGAAGTTTATATTTATAGATATGGGAATTTTATAATTAAACCTACCGGAATTTCACATCATATCTCTCTTACCAAAAACAAAAACGGGTCCTCTTCGTCGTACCATTTAAATTTTGCAGGAAAAATCTACAGTAAGAAAGATTACATTGAAATCTGCAGGTAGTTTACACTTAAGATTATGGTAATTTCAAGCTTCATCTGACACCAACATTCGAAAATGCCAAGTCTATATCACACCATTTAAAAAATATAGGAAACGTTTGCTGGAAAGTTTACATTTAACTCCATTGTAAATTTTCTTGACAATGAAAGGTGAATATTATGCTTTATTTCACCCACAAAATTCTAAAAAGGACCACAACAGTCATACTGTCTGGCCCATGTACTGAGATCGTTGGGGCTGCCATTCCCAAAGTGAGCATGTGAAGGCATAGACGACATTCGTCTCTTTCAACACATTTTTTTAAGAGTTGGAAGAGTTCTCCGTGAACAAGTTTGCTGAACTCAATAACATATGTTTGAAAAAACCGCCACTATAATTAAATTAATGGAAATATTATAAAATATAATAACAATTAAATTCAAAATAATTACAATTTAAATAATGATAATAATAAAATTAATAGTAATAATAAATAAAATTACTGAAAATAATTAACATTAAATTGAAATCATAATAAGTAAAAAAAACAATTATGTAAGCAAATGACAAAAAAACATTAACCAAGATCTTTATATATTACTGGTTTTGTTTGTTGCCACAGATCGCTACTGCACCACCAAGCCTGGTACGCACACCTTCAATGGTTACTTGATTGACTGCAGTTGTACCCGTGGTGAAGGGTTCAAGCTCCGCATAACCAAACAGGATACAGGTAAGTCTTTGTCGGTCGTGATGAAGGGTCCAGCTGCACTTACAAACAATGCATTACAAAAAAATATTGTAAATGAATGTCTTTAGTACATATATAGTTGGTTAGTTTACATAGGTTTACACTGAACTATTTATCTTAAAGAAAGTGTTAAAAACAATATAACATGAAACTCTGACAATGAGAACATAATTTATAGGATTAATATGAACTAATCATTCAATGACTTTGTAAAAACAAAATTTACACCCTCAGCAGTCTCCATGTATATGATTCTAGGGCAAACCCGGATCAAAATCATTCCCAACACACAGTTCATGCAACATAGATCTGACTTCCATAGAACTCAACATTCCTGGCAGTAAGGCCTCTCTTTGTCACAGTAGTTCCTTCAAAATTCCAGTTATCCAGATGGGGGTCTCCCTGCTTTCTCTGCTGACTAGTTGTATTATTGTTTTATTCAATCATGTATACCTGCTGCACCATTATATATATCATTCATTCTTAAGTTGTATTTAACTTAACTTTTTACCTCTGGGATAGTTCGAATTGCTAGTGACTATTCAGTGTAATAAAAGGGAATTGATTGAGTTTGCTGGATGTGCAATTCCCTTCAGATAAAAGGATATCATTCGTTTGTGAACAATTTCTTCAAGTGTGAATATGAACATAACGCTTGAAATAAGATTGCAATGAGCGTCAAGATGAACACCCATGATTCGTCTTGAACATTTTCTCCATTCACAATTAAGGTTACAAAAATCAACACTTTGAAGGTGGTATAGTTCATAGTAATGCGGGCTCAGACATTGACTACTAACTTTACTTGCGACCAGGTATCAAGATGAACGAATTCACTCATAATGACATTGGTTCTAATTTTTAGGTCTCTAATGCCATCAGAAAAATGCCTTTAAAAATACTTTTCAATAATCTCTCTGTGTAGCAACTTAAATTTCGGAAAATTATAAAACGGATCGAGTGAGTTAAAGGGAACTATAGCACATTTGGCTGGATTGAAAGTAAGGTTGTTTTCTGCATTATATCTCTCACATAGTCCTATCAAGATTTTCAAAGAATCTTTCGTCGGTGTGAGCAGAACTAGATCAGCATAACAGGAAACATTGACCTTAGTTGTACCTGTGCGTCAGCCAGCTCGACTGGCTTTTAACTCATTCAACAATGGATGAAGATAGATAGCAAATTTGTATAAGACTGAAAACTGTACCTTATTTGATTCCATTTTTAGTGAGAAATATTCAGAGTGGATATTACTCCATTTCACAGCTAATTTGCATACCTGATAAAAAAAAATATATAATATATATATATATATATATATATATATATATATATATATATATATATATATATATATATATATATATATATATATATATATATATATATATATATTATATATATATGGGGATACCACCTCTGGTGCAATTATAGGGACCCACAGCCTCAGAGAAGGGAACACAGAGCATTCAGGGAAAAACTTGCCATATAAATCTGAATACATAAGTGTTCGCTTCTCCTACCACCCCCCCTTTTTTATGGTGTACAATTTATTATGCAAGGTTATACAGTTACATATCTGATTGTATACAAAAAATGAACATTAAGAGCACACAAGAAAAAAAGTTCGCTTCCTAGAGGCTGTAGATTTCCTCGAACTCCTCCAATGTCGGGCAGGAACCGAGGATGCAGCGAACATTCCCCCTCTGGATCGCGACACTGAGACGCTGAAAGAGAAAACTTGCCTCTCTAGGGTCTCTTGTGGTGTCAATGAGCTTGGAGCCAAGATCCTTAAGAAACCTTCTTGCACTCTCTCCCCATGGGCCTAGGGTCTCAGACCCTATTGGAATGAAGTTGTACCAATTATTTAATTGCCTATATGTGGCTGACTTGTCTCTTTCTCTGTGTGTCGCCGTGGCTCCTGCTGTGCTGGCAGAGAGGTTGATGTATGTGGTTACCAGGGTGGATACGCAAATATAGTCCCATGCCAACTGTCTGCCACCCTTCCACGGACGCAGTGTGATTCCGTCTGGTCGGCCGGCAAATCTAACAGAGTCACAGTTCAGTAGGTTGCGGGGCTCTCTCTCCGCTGGACACTGAGCAGAGGCAAGGCTTCTTTTAATGATGTCTGTTGACTTCGTCGTGTCTCGTGTGCCAACCACCACATTTTCCACAGTGCAGGCTATGCAATCCATATTCGTCAGCATCTGCCTCGCCGCAAATACACCTATGAACAGTGTGGATAGGGGCAGCAAGACGGAGAGCGACTGCAATACGGAGCTCCTGCAGATCAAGACGTGTGCCTGTCGCAGACATAGGGACTGCCAAAAGGAAGTCCCCTGCATGGGGAGCCTGCACAGCTGTGAGGCGTGCACGATCACTGGGGGTTGTTGCTGCCTCCAGCAAAGCTGTGGCTTCTTTGTCTGCAATGGGGCTGTCCCAACTGGATTGTTTCTTGGCTTTCAGCATGGCTGGTCTGAGTGCTGGGTCTGCCATGGCACCCCATTTTGTGTCGCATTCTGTGTAGTGGGGGTTCTGTATCCCTGCTACATTACTCAGGGTGTCAGGTAGAATTTCGTTAACCAGGTCATCTGATGCTGGGGTGGAAGACAGGAAGGCTGGGACAGCAATTTGGGTGGCGTTGCGGACACCCAAGCCACCGAGCCTAACAGGAAGAGTGGCTTGTTTCCACTGGCATTCGTTGAGGGAGAGGTTAACAACTTTTTCCAGCATGGTCTTCAGTAAGAGGTCATAATCTTCAAGCTTTCGGTTGTCGTAAGATGGGGCACACCTCAGAAAGTAGGTTTGCCTTGGAACGGATAGGCATTTGGTGAGGAGATAAAACGCATCATGGGCATCGATGTCACCTATTCTGTCTTCCATCCTCCTAAGGTCTGCGATTTTCTTGTCAAGGATCTCCTCAATGGCGTTAGACCCGAGGGGGGCTCTAAGGAGGGTGCTGTTCTCGGCCCTAATGACATGGGCTCCAGGCAAGGCAGACCTTATTCTAGCTACGATGTCTGGGTTGGAGGAGACTACTTCACACTTGGAAGGGTTCAGGACGAGACCCAGGCTTACTTACTTCTTGCTCCCTTATTTTCTGTGGGAAAAACCTGCTGGGATTGATATAAGAGGAGACTACTAGAGACTTGGACTGAACTAAATTAAAAAATTTCTGTCTGCAAATTAATTCCTAGAATCTCTAGCTAGGGTCGTAAATCCTAGCTCCTCTTTTCCTAATGATAGATTGTGGGCTGTAAGGGACAGGTGGGATGAATGGATTAGTTGATAGAAGTTCCAGTCCACCTGTAGACAGGGATCTCACATCAGCTTGTATATTATACAAGGATAAGATTTGATAAATTCAGTTATATGACTGAACACTGGCTCTGTTTAAATCAGAGATTTAAACATCCATAGTCTAACCTAGCACCAAAACTAACAGCCATTAGGTTCTTATACTATAAACAAATTAAATTGCAAAAGTATAATAAATGACTTTAAATGTAGTCTAAGCACTTAACTAAGTACTAGATATTATTCAATTAAATGAACTTGTATGATAACTTATAAATTAACTAAGCAAGCAATTGTTAACTTAATTTATATATTCAAATATATATGCAGACATATTTATATTAAATTTATATGATTATGTAGTCAGCTTGACTGAATCCTTTTCCACACAATGGACACTCATGAGACTTTATTTAAGCATTGCGACTGAATCTTTTTCTGACAACTGGACACTCATGAGGTTTAGTGCCTGGACAAGGACCTGCTGCTCATCTACAATATTAATAAACTTACTGAAATGTGAGGCTTAGCCTCGCTTTTTAACCAACAGACAGATTTATAGGATATTAAAGTCACACAAGCATACAATTGGCCAATCATATACCAAATAACCTTCAATATACTTCTCTGCCAGTCGGGGTGCCTGTCTGACAAGGTGCCAGACTGATTAACTCTCTCTTGTTGAGTTTAGGCACGATATTTTGTCACAGCGTTGCTGTATGATGTAATGGTAGCGTTGCTACGTGATTGACCCTGCAGTTGCAGAAGAATGATAGTTGCTGAAGATTAGGAATGAAGGTGGTGGAAACCGTGTCACTATGAGCTCCACTATACACTCCTATTTTATATAAATGTTCTAGAATTTTCCTTGTAGATATTGTCCAGGTACTCCCCCAATTCTAGAGAGTGTTCACTGGTGGTAAAGATATTAGATAAGGTGTCCTTGAGCTGGTAATGTTCGCTAAGGATCCGTCACAAATGTTCACAGTTGTCAACAAACGCGTGGTCCCCCTGGGCTCTCGTGGACGCTTCTGACAGATCCCTTCCCATGCTCCCCGAGCACGGAAGTCTTCTATGAATATTGATTGATTATTTTTACAGTCTAGACTTATGATTGGGATAAGCTGTAATTATAATATAATTTGATATAGGATATAAAGATTATAAGTAGTACTTGATAGTACCACTGATTCTTATTAAGGATTCGGTTTTTATCCCTACCGGATATTGAATCAATGTTCCAATAATTTTTTAATTATAAAATCCTTCTAGAAGTTTCTGGATCCATAAGAGATCATGCACAAAGTCACGTAGGCATCTATAGGGCCCTATGCGTACGGGATCCAAGTGGCATTATCTTCTAGGATCAAACTGTATAATGAATCTATAATGATTCTGATATGATTTTAGATATGATTTTGATATGATACAGAAATTATACATTTCTTAGATGATAATTAGATATGGTGGGTAAAAATTTCCCACATCTTCCAGAGGGAGAGAACTGGCACAGAGTCCAATACTAAGGACAGTAGTAATCAGCTGTATTTATTTACTCTCCATCGGATTGATAATACAAGTGCAAATTTTGCTTGCACTTTTGTGCTGCTGTCCGTTGTGGACGATTGTGTCTGTTAGGAGTCTGTGGGTCATGTGGAGTTAGAGTGTCTTGAGGTCTCTCAGGATCTAACTGCAGCTGGCTCACTGATTCCATGTGGATGAGTTTGTCCAATGTCTTTAGGGAAGTTGTTCCTTTAGACAGGATTTTGACTATTCTCAAAATCCCCTGACTATCTGGATGGACTGAGACAACTTTACCTAATGGCCAGTCAGCCCTAGGGCCATCACTGTCTACCAAGACAATATCGCCAGGTTGGAGAATAGATATATTATGTGGGACATTAGCCCCATAGTGATGTTCTCGTAGAGATGTAAGATATTCTTTTGTCCAAACATCATTCCATTTTTGGATTATGCTGGACAGATGCTTATACCCCTGAACCAACTCGCTCTGACCCACATATGAGGGATCTCTGATCTCATCATCCACTAGAGATGGTACTGGAGTCAGAAGTCTTCCATACATTAAGTGTGCAGGACTTAATGGCTCATGTTGAGTAGGATCATCAGACAAGTAAGTCAACGGCCGGTTATTCACCCTTGATTCTATTTCCGTGATTACTGTTTGGAGTTCTTGAAGATTGATTTTCTGACGGTGTAGAGATTTTCTGAAGGATCTTTTGACAGTTCCTATTAACCGTTCATAAAATCCTCCGTGCCATGGGGCTCTCGGAGGGATAAATTTCCATCTGCAATGACGCTGTTCTAGTGTGGAAGTAACTGCAGGATGGGAACAAATTTCCCGTAGACATGCTTCTCCAGCTACCAAGTTTGCTCCGTTGTCTGAAATCATCAGCTTAGGGCATGAACGGCGTGCTGCGAATCTGCGGAAAGCTTGTATAAATGATTGAGCAGTCATATCGGGTGTTACCTCTAGATGTACTGCCCTGGTGGTAGCACAGGTGAACAGACAGATGTATGCCTTGATAGGTTGCTTATCTGGAGTCCCTGTTAGATATATTGCTCCTGTATAATCTACTCCTGTCGTTTCGAAAGGGTGTAGATGGACCACTCGTTCCTTTGGTAGAGGTGGTGGCCCTGGATAAGAGCAAGTTCTTGCATCATACCTTCGGCATATCATGCAATTCTTCAAGATTGATTTGACTGACTGTCTTCCCTGAGGAATCCAGTACTGCTGTCTGATTTGTGTGAGTGTGTCTAACACTCTTCCATGTTTGATGATTTGTTGATGTGTATGTAACACAATCAACCTGGTGATCCAATGATTTTTTGGTAAAAACCATGGATGCACGGTATCTAGATTGATATCTGCGTGTTTAAGTCTCCCTCCACAACGCAGAATGTTGTGATTTTCTTGGTCTATCCACAGACCGAGATTGTGTTTTAACTTATGCGGAAGATTTTCATAGTTATTCCCATAAGTTTCTCTCTGGGCTTGTCTTACCCAGTAGATAAGTGCATCAGGAAAAGTGTATTTTATACCTTTTTTCCTGAGATAATGAAACACGTTCTGTGTTACATTGATTAATTTGATGAGCGAGGAGTAACGAGTACAATCCAAGACTGATATTTGAGCTTGCTGCCTGGTGGTAGTTATGGTTTGTGTCGTGATGACGTGTGGCTTTTGTTCAGGCCAACTACCATTCACTAGCCATCGAGGCCCATGAAACCAAATATCTGCCTTTGCAAATTGTTTAAATGTCATACCTCTTGATAAAAGATCAGCTGGATTATCTTTTGTTGGTACATGCAACAATTGAAAGCCTGCGGAAATTTCTTTAATTTCCGAGACGCGATTTTTTACATATGGAGTTGGACAGTTGTCGTTTCGTACCCATTGTAATACAGCTTCATTGTCAGACCATATAATGACATCTTTGATGTTCATGGTAGACAAGACTTGTTTGATATGTACTGCTAAGCGTGTGCCAGTTAGCAATGCAGTTAGTTCCATCTGAGGCAAAGTCCTTTTTTTTAATGGAGCAACTCTGGCCTTAGAGGTGATAAGATGTGATTGATTAGAAGTCACTAAGTAAGCTCAAGCTCCAAAGGCTTTGGCTGACGAGTCTGCGAATATATGTAGTGATACTTCATCATTTTCCTCGACTATGTGTCTTGGAAAGATTATCTTTTTGACTAAAGTTTGTTCTTGAGCCACTTCCATCCAAGCTTTTTGTAACTGGAGTGGTAGTGGATCATTCCAACCAACTTTAGTCTTCCAAGCTTTGTTGGGGTTTCACTTCTCTATTCTTACTCTGGGGTGAGCAATAGTTATGCTCAAGGTCACTCACCGTAGCCCTGCGGGTCTTCACTCGATCCTCACGGCGCCACTGCACGCCAGGAGAGTCTCCCAGTCAATCTCAACGGCCTCTGATTAAGAAAGAGTGGGAACACGACTCGTTCACTTGACTGTCATGTGCCCTCCCCAACAATCGGGCTCTACGGTTAACCACAAGGTCGCCAACTGGTGTTTTAGGTGGCCAGTAACACCATCAGTGGACTGGTGGAATTTGTGGTAGCCTTGGCAAGGTCACACTCAAAAGATCAGGAATCAGGCAGGTACTTATTGTTATCACTCTATGCTTTCAGTATAATATAGCCACAAGATCAATGGAGGGAATTATATTAACACAATGGTAATTTTGTATTTTACTTAAAATGTATGAAAGATGTCACAAGGCCAAACAATAATAAATAAATCAACTGATCCTGGCAGCGGCCGGTAGTTCCCACGAATAATATGCACTCACTAAGTGGCAATACCTCCCCTCCTCGTCAAGTGTCAAGAACAGCTGATCGCCTGGACCCCGCGCGAAAGCTTATTGCTTGTTTTCTAGATTCACGCGCGCTGTTTCTTTAAGTTCTCCAATTTTACTAGAAACTCGCACACTCGATATTGGCACAAATAGCACGTATTTCTTAGTTACACTGTACTCAGGCTCAAACAGTCTTTTCTACAATCAATGCTACAATGACTCACTGTAATGGCTTTCACTGCCCTTCATTCAATGACATATTATGAAGTATTAACACTTGAGTTTTCAGTACTTTCTCTCGTGGGCGATAACCCAATAATTCACTGTACTCACAAATGATTAATCACTGCATGAACATAAGACATATATAGTGTATACCAATCAAACATCAATACATGGAAAATAAATAGTTTCTGGGCATGTAGCCTAACCTCCAAATACTGGCATAATATTATATATAATTTATCACTATATGTTCACATCAAAATCTGTAGAAAGATATACAAAACACAGTAAATTTATCACTTGTTCCTGGTGCCTGTACACACCAATAATAAACATGAATATTACAAGTACTCTTGATAGTACTACACGGCAAACTGGTGCCTTACTGTGACACTGGTGAGACTTGCTCACGACATATAAAATCCTCAGGCTAGATAATATAGCCGAATAATATAGCTAACTAAAGGGGAATGGGGAGGGAACTAGAAACACCTACTTCAACCTATCCTCCGATGAGAGTCGAGATGTAGCTCCTGGTCCTCGTGTCGGGAACGCCCCCACACGACACGTCGTCGTGTCCTACCAGAGCCTCTCGTCGTCCCACCGTTTAGCGCGTCGTCTCCGTGCCCTCTTCACTGCAGGTCCGTCCTCCTTCTTGACTTCTTGAAGGGTTGGAGTCGGTCTCCTGGCCGTCGTCTTCTCCCAGCAACGGCTGCCGCCTACGTCTCAGCAACAGTCGTCCGGATTCCCCAAATAGTCCTCTCCTTCCTCAGCTACCCAGTGGCTCTGTCAGCCACTACGCTGTCACGAACTGGTGAACTGCCACAGACGTCACATACGTCACTGCACGGCTTCACTGCTTCTTGCACAGTACCTGACTGGAGCACTTGTTGCTCGAATAACCGTCGATTCCCTCTCTGGTTCAACACATGAACTAGGGAAGACCTCACAGAGTACTGGCAGACTTCAGGTGACGCGTAAATCCACGGGAGCGGGAAACAACTGTCAAACTGACAGGACCAATCGTCGCACGTCCGACCTCTTTGACGTGTAGTGTCTGACTGCTGGCGCCAGCTCGGCGCGCTGGCCAGACCCCCTTCCTTCGTGACGTCACTTTCGCCACGGGAGGTTTTCATTGGCTCCCGGTGCCACATTGCTGTCGGTGACCAATCCGGTGCCACTGACGTCACACGGTTTTGGCGGGAAATCAGGGAGGCAAGCGCCATCTTGGCTCCCTAAAGGGCCTATACCACAGGCCAAAATATTACTATTTCACAAATTTCTCGGCTCTCCGAGAACACTTCACTCTCTCCCATATATCAAACTGAAGCCTGCAACGTAGAGAACGCTTGGGAAAAGTAGACATGACTCTTACTGCATAAGAGTCAGAAAGAAAAGAGATATTTTCTTTTTTCTGATAAATATGTATGATGTTAATGTATTTTGATAAATGAGCTTTCCTGTCGACTTAGGTAATGATTCCAAAGATCGTCCTTCTTTTCCTCCCTGGAATCTGGATGTAGCAGGTGTTCAATTATCAAAAGTAAAATATATTTGTGACAAATGTATTTTAAGATTTTTAAGACAAATATATTTTTTAAGACAAATATTTTAAGACAAATATATTTTAATTATCAAAAGTAAAATATACCTGTGACAAAATATCGTGCCTAAACTCAACAAGAGAGAGTTAATCAGTCTGGCACCTTGTCAGACAGGCACCCCGACTGGCAGAGAAGTATATTGAAGGTTATTTGGTATATGATTGGCCAATTGTATGCTTGTGTGACTTTAATATCCTATAAATCTGTCTGTTGGTTAAAAAGCGAGGCTAAGCCTCACATTTCAGTAAGTTTATTAATATTGTAGATGAGCAGCAGGTCCTTGTCCAGGCACTAAACCTCATGAGTGTCCAGTTGTCAGAAAAAGATTCAGTCGCAATGCTTAAATAAAGTCTCATGAGTGTCCATTATGTGGAAAAGGATTCAGTCAAGCTGACTACATAATCATATAAATTTAATATAAATATGTCTGCATATATATTTGAATATATAAATTAAGTTAACAATTGCTTGCTTAGTTAATTTATAAGTTATCATACAAGTTCATTTAATTGAATAATATCTAGTACTTAGTTAAGTGCTTAGACTACATTTAAAGTCATTTATTATACTTTTGCAATTTAATTTGTTTATAGTATAAGAACCTAATGGCTGTTAGTTATGGTGCTAGGTTAGACTAAGTATGTTTAAATCTCTGATTTAAACAGAGCCAGTGTTCAGTCATATAACTGAATTTATCAAATCTTATCCTTGTATAATATACAAGCTGATGTGAGATCCCTGTCTACAGGTGGACTGGAACTTCTATCAACTAATCCATTTATCCCACCTGTCCCTTACAGCCCACAATCTATCATTAGGAAAAGAGGAGCTAGGATTTACGACCCTAGCTAGAGATTCTAGGAATTAATTTGCAGACAGTAATTTTTTAATTTAGTTCAGTCCAAGTCTCTAGTAGTCTCCTCTTATATCAATCCCAGCAGGTTTTTCCCACATTTTCCTGATATCTGCCAAGAGGTGGTCTACGGTGCCAGCTATAGTGCCATCATCCAAAAACCAGATGTTGAACTCGCTGGACAAGCTTTCGGTGATTTCTTTTAAGACTAAGCAGAAAAGAAGGGGAGCAAGAGGATCACCATGCTGAACACCTTCACATGATCTGATTTTATGTTCACCAAAGAGCAGTTTTGACTCACCACTGTAGCACGATAGTATGAACGGGTAGAGGGGCCGGAAATGGCGATGCACGGCACAAAGTACTGCATCTCTTCTGACCATGTTGAAGGCATTCTTAATGTCCAGTTTGAGTAGGGCCTTTTCATCAGAAATGTTGGTGATGTATGCTCGTGCTGCATGGGCAGCCGCTTCACAGCCTTGGGGGATTCCAAATCCTAGCTGGATTGGTTTCAGTAATTCAGCCGCTTGCTGGCTGACAACCCTCGTAGCAGCCTTGGCAATCAGGCGTCGGAGAGTGTTGCCAACAGCGATTGGCCTGATTCCTTCGTCCTTCTTTTTGAGAGCACAGAGGGAGGCACCAAAAAAGAGAGGCCTGATAACCTCAGGTATATCACCAGCCAGGCACATGTTGACGAACCTTGTGAGTTCCATAAGAAGATCTTGTGCAGCATCACCAACCGCAGGATTTAACATTTGCTTGATGTGTTGAGGATTTAACCCTGTAAAGCCGCCTGCTGACCCAGGTAGAAAAGAAAGGGCTGCTTTGTAGACCTCATATTCACCAACGGTTAATGGGTCTGAAA